>NC_042999.1:130152449-130204949 GCF_006345805.1 Octopus sinensis | reverse complement strand
TATCCGCAGTATAGATAAACAGTAAGAAGGTGTTTCTTTCTGTACCTCGGATACTATAGTTGGTGCCCCTTGCCAAGGTTTCATCTGCTATAGTCAATGCCAATAAAGGACTTACTACAACATGGTCTATACTCTAAGAACTAGAGCAACAAAAATAGCCACGAAGCACTATAGCCGTAAATTAGGTTATCGACAGAAATATTCCAGGGTGACAGCTTGTGTTGTACTACTTTTTCGCCCTAGCAACAAACCATTTGATAGCCTTGTGAGGAAGTACCAAGGCTACATGTTTATGTTTCAACATGCTGAGGAGAAGGAAAATTCATGTTATCTCAATATTTTTGTCGATGAGTGTAGTTATGTTCAGGTAATGTTTTCAGCTTAAAGAGACTGGGTTGATCTCAAGATTCTCACAGAATATAAAAATTGAGCATAAGTGTTTTTTGGCAATCAGTCAGTATTGTTGACTACTCTAGGAATATATCGATATAAATGTCCTCTCTATCTCTCCTATCTCCTATGATGAAACTACAAGTATTTCAGAATTGAAGAGAAGGTTGTATCCGCTGGTGCTGTGAGTAAAGCAAGGGTGACAAAGGAATACTTATGGAGATATGAAAATCAGAGCTGTACATACTGAAGACAATATCCCATAACGTTTCTGCAGTGCCACTGCAAGTACCAGCATTTAGACTAGGAAAATATTAACTATCAGTACCAGCATTTAGACTAGGAAAATATTAGCTTTCACAACAACTGTATACTCAAAGGATCTATGTGATAGAGAGGGATGGAAGCAAAGACATAAGATCGATCCAACAGCTTTTGTAGGCCATATTATATCATTCAGATAACACCTTCTGAGCAGTAAAGGAGAAAATGAGTGTTACATGTGTACTCAACAGTGAAAATTATAACATGTTTAAAGTAAGTGAAGAACTCCTGAATAAGTAGGTACCTGAATATGTAATCGTACAGTTATTACGTGTAAACCAAGGGTAACCGGACTAACCTACTTAAGCAGAAATTTGCTAGGGGAAGTCAGTTATAAGATCAGTAGAAAATTATGTATATATGCAATTCCCTCAAAACAGAAGATACCAGCTACAGAATAGCCTCTCTTGGAACCGTGAAAGATTACATCACACTTCAAATAGAACGATAAGATTTCGTAATTTAGAAGCAGAAAATATTTATTAAATATTTGATCAATAAAAAGAAGAGGATGCCTCCAGACCTCAACGATGTGATAGAAATCTATAACTGTAGTATACCAAGGTGAAAAGTATTATTCACATCATCATCAGTTCCCCCCAAATCTTCGCAAGGTATTATTTTTCTATGAGACATTATTGCCAAAACTATTTACGGTACTGTCCACAGGAAGAGCTGGCTGACTGTCATAGCAAAGGTACACCAGATTCAGAATGTCACTGAATCTTTAAAAATAAGTAATACTGGTGGAACAAGCCAATACAAATTTCAACCCGATACAAACAATAGATCTGATATTATTCTATGAAACAGAAAAAATTCACGCACAGTTATAGAGTTCAACTATCAGACGGATATGAGTGTCGAGTCTAAAGTTGCGGAAAAAGAGAAAGACTACTGTGAACTAATGTAGAAATTAGAGTTCTTGAAGCTTGGCTGTAGATTTTCATTTTTAGCTATTTATGATAAATTCATTGCAATATATAACATATTAGTATATACGTCTGCACAGTTTAACATCATCAGCTTGCACTTTGGGTAATTTTCGTGTAGTCCTGTCTATTGCAAGCATTCAGACCTGGTCTCCACTTTCAGGATATCTTCCTCCTTCTCTTCCACCAGTCTTAGAGGCCCTACAAAAGCCTCACGAGCACTGCTTTTCCCCTTGCTTAAATGATAAAAATAAATCATGCTCAATTTGGAATATTCTCCTCTTTATACTGGATTTGGTAAGAATCTAAAACAAAACACGATATACACATAATCTACTTTCTGATCACACGGCTGTCATTAACTTGGATTTTAACCCAAAACAATTACTGCTGCAAGATTGATACCGACTAATTTAGTACTGTGATTAGCTTTGTAATTAGCAGCAACAAAAATTAAAGGAAATATATTCTAAACTAGAATTACCAATTTCAACATAATTGTTAAGAAAACAAAAGAGGCCAAAAAATGGAAAATATAAATTGAAAAATAAATACTGCTATTTAAAGCAGAATTTTATTTTCTAGACTATCATAATTTAGTAACAAAGACAAAAAAGATATTTTCTTGAATTTTCTCTCCTTTTCGACGGTTTAATTAGCACGTTATTGCCATTATTAATGAAAAATGACTAAATTACGATGGAAAATTTTAATGCAGTTATTTTTATTGATTAACGAATATTTTAATTCTTTCAAGCAAAATTTTAAAAATATGTGTGTAGAGGAATAATTTTTCTTTAACACTAAAAAATATTGTTACATACAAACAGTGATATAATTGCGCGTTTTCGCTTATTACACATATATATGTATATTGCATTTATAACTATTCAATTTATCTATCTATCTATCTATCTATATGTATATATATATACATATCAGCCGAAATTGCGAGGATGATCCGGTTCTTGATTGAGGATAGGAAGCTTCAAATGACCCGTCCTTGTTTTTTGTATAGTCTATCTGGATGTTTTGTTGTCCCTTTTTGAATCACCTAGTTGTCCGGATGTTTTGCGTTCTTGTCCCATTTTGTATTTTATATATATATATATATAGAGAGAGAGAGAGAGAGAGAGAGCGGCGTACGTACACTTTGTGCTCTTATATATATATATATATATATATATATATATATATATATATATATATATATATATTACTGTTGTGTTGATATTGTTTTGTTTCAATGGTACTGTGTACTTCACAATATATCTAGGAATATATTTATATACTATAGCCTACACAATGGCACTGATTGATTAACTTCATGTCATAATTCATCGGTCATGTTGGCGAAATCATTATTGATCATAGTTGATATACCCTCAATGTTGGTGCGATTGTGCTGGTAAACTAATATTTTTGAAATATCTCCGCAAGAAAAAAAAAGTCGAATCTCGAAATCTCGGAGGTCATTCAGACAGGGATCTTCCGTGTCCTCTGCAGCTGTCTGTTAAATGTATGCGTGTGAGATTGCAGTTGTTCTTATTTTGTTTTTGTTCGTTTGTGTGTGTGTGTGTGTGTGTGTGTGTGTGTGTTATGTGAACGCACGAGTGCGTATGTGGCCGAGTGTGCGTATGTGAATGTAAAATGTTTATCTCATAGATCTATTTTCCTAGCCTCATTTCGTTTGACTTATGCGCATAAATATATCACCATTTGACGACAGTAGATTTCAACATTATATAGAAACATCAATGTTGAATCATTTAACTAACTTTAGTCACGCTGAAGCGTAATAGTGGCTGTCACGTTTTAGTGATATTGAGAAACATATTTCTGTATTATTTAACGACATTGTTGTTGTTGCTTGTGTTGTTGTTGTTGTTTAGCCTCACCTCAGCCATGAATAAACACACTTATGAATCGAATCCGTTTTAGTCATGTCTTTTTATTCATATTTTTTAAGACGATCTGAAGTAATTTGAAGGAGATCTAGCTGCTATTTCTACCATATGGAGTAACCATGTGCAACTCATTCCTTGCAAGCCATTAACTACAATAACTTGCAATAAACATTAGCACATATGTCGGTTTTAATATCTGCTTGTAATTCTTCAGTTATTTCACTTGAGCGTTGCTAATAATTTTTTTAAAGGCTAAGAACTAACAGTACCTTTTATCCTACACCTTACTACGTAGTCACTCGACCCAATCGAAATATCAGCAATAATCTCCCTCAAATCTCACCCTATGGTCTTCAACAATGAATGGAAACATTAAATAATATAGTCTTACATACTATTAAAAAGGCGGGATGGTCGCGATTGAAATGCCTTTGTCAGAGATCTGCTCAAACAGGTTGACTCAGTGTAAAACAACACAGTAAAACAAGTCACTACCAGCAATAAATCACTGATGTGTTAAACAGATTACAAAGAGTTATGCACTTGTTAGAACTTTCAGCAAAATATGACGGATTTTCTGATGATCTGACCCTACATCAAAGGTAACAGACATGGTTGGAATTATTTGACATCACTTGAATTGCTAATGCCGTTATAAAAGCATGTGTATCAAACAATCTCACTTGCCTTTCTTTGACAAAGATAAAACTTTGTATTATGTTTTTAAAATATCTTCAAAATTCAGTGTCTCATAATGATGAAACACATTTTAAACACAGGTTACTGGGACAGAAGCTAGCACGGCTGTGTTGTTAGAAGTTTGCTTCCGAACCACATGGTTCCAGGTTCAGTTCCACTGCGCGGTAACTCGAGCAAGTGTCTTCTACTATAGCTCTGAGGCAACCAAAGCCTTGTGAGTGGATTTGGTAGGTGGAAACTGAAAGTGTGTCGTACACACCCAGCGCGCGCGCGCACACACACACAGACGCACGCACATATATATATATATATATATATATATATATATATATATATATATATATATTATGTGTGTGTCATTGTGTTAGTTTCCCACCACAAGTAAACGATAAGAGATTATGACACACCTTGTATCCTCTAACTAGAGCGATTACCAATAAAGACGTTTGAAAAGAACGAACCAGTGATTAGAAAAGAAACACCAATTCATGCGAAATCATTGAATGTAGATATGAGAGGAATGTTGTTTAGTGACGTATAAATCTACAGCAGAGATTTCTGGCGCGAAATCACTTGAGTGGTGTGTGCTCCTTACCATCTGCAGCACAGTGCACCTATCACTTTTCACACTAGGCTAATGGTTCTCAAGCTGATAAATACCAAAGTCACACTCTAAAAAGTTACTGAAATTTTGTGGTAGCTTTTAATTTAAGCAGAAACCCAGAAATTCTTAGGACAAAAAAGTAATCGATTTCATCGACCTCCAAAACTTGACTAGTACTTTATTGTATCGACCCTGAAAAGATGAACGGTGAATTTGAACTTAGTAGTATGAAAGAGATAGAAGTAGACGATAAATTAATGTTTACTCCTATATTATTCTTTATTTGCCATGATATTGAACAAGTTTAAAAGTTTTTAACTAAATTAATTTTATCTTAAATATGGCTGTCTGTCCGCCTCCTTTTTAATTCTCACCTCGCTCGCCCTAGGAAGCCTTCACCTACTTTTATGAGAAACCCTGCATAAGACAAACTGTTCCAGCGAGAGTTTTGTCTGTGTAAACCGTCGAACTTCCGACGAATAGCTTGATTCTCTATCGATGTAACCATCTGAGTGTGGGTGGAAGTATTGTGCTTTCAGAATTGTAGTTCAACTGATAATGTTACTAGCAAACCAACTTGTAACATTATCAGTTACTGAAAGCGTTATAAATAATCATGTTGGATTGTGCTGTTCTGTTTTATTCCTGACAGAATGCCGTTGCAGACAAGATATAAACAGTATGTTATTAAATCAATACAAAGATCTGACCAATGAAATTTAATATTTATTCGAGCCGACAGCGCACTTATCAAGAGCCTGTAATTTAACGAACTTTGAAGAGCGGAAGCAAATGAAGCAAATAACTTATTCAACCACACTTTATATATTCGTTAAATAAGGCATTGAATTTACCATAAAAACGAAGTGGGAAGTCGCAACATTCATGCTTTCTACACGGGGTGCCGGTGCAGTAAAAATGTGAAATGGCACCAAGTAAGAAAGAAAGTCAGATCAAAGGTCAGATCATCAGAAAATCCATGCTGTGATATCTCAATGAGATGTTCAAGAAGAACCGCCTGAGTGAATGTGTTGATTGCCAGTCAGTTGGATGTGATCATAGTCATATACTCAACTCATCTCCGAGGTAAATCAACCTTCACCCAACAGTTGATAAGCAATAATTAAAAGCTCAACTGATAATTATATCGCCATCAGATTATATATTGTTATATATTGCCAAATTTGGTTAATCATATGCTTAACAGATTATTAGCTACATACCCCCAAAATTATCAATTATATATTAAACTTACACACACGCGCATTCACGCACACACACACACACATACATACATACATACATACATACATACATACATACATACATACATACATACATACATACATACATATATATATCCATTCCAGCTGATAAGTTTCATCAAATAAATAGTTCTATGTCTAAATGATAATTATGTCCAGTAGATGTCATGCACCCAAGGGATAATACAAAGGCACAAATATAAAGTCATGGGGAATACTCGTGGATGAATTCATTCATAACGAAATTACTCTAAGATGCAGAATAAACTGAAACTATCTTGCACTCATATAAACTATGTAAATGCACATAAACAATGAGGATGATAAACATGATCATGATCATGGTGACACCTGTTTGTCAATTAATTTCACGAGCACTATATATGTTCTTTGCCATATTCGATTGTATCAAATTCAGTATATAACTGGTACATATTTTACTGAATTTGACTATTTCTTCTCGCGGTTTGCACTCTAAACACAAATGCAAAATCCTTTTATACACGCGCAAGCGCAAACACACACATATGCTCTTTTACTCTTTTACTTGTTTCAGTCATTTGCCTGCGACCATGCTGGAGCACCGCCTTTAGTCGAGCAAATCGACCCCAGAGCTTATTCTTTGTAAGCCTAATACTTATTCTATCTCCCCCTTTTGCCGAACCGCTAAGTTACAGGGACGTAAACACACCAGCATCGGTTGTCAAGCGATGTTGGGGGCACAAACAAAGACGCACAAACGTATTCACATACACACACACACACCACACACACACACACACACACCTATATATATATATATATATATATATATATATTATATATATATATATATATATATATACGATGGGCTTCTTCCAGTTTCCGTCTACCAAATCCACTCACAAAGCTTTGGTCGGCCCGAGGCTATAGTAGAAGACACTTGCCCAAGGTGCCACGCAGTGGGACTGAACCCGGGACCATGTGGTTGGTAAGCAAGCTACTTACCACACAGCCACTCCTGCACACAAATACACACAAATACACACAAACAAACATACTAGTATAGCCAAAAGGAAACTGGTATTCAATAAATTCAGCGACATAACATATTTCATATATTTTATGTAGACTTGTGGCAATACGGCATATATTTTCAAGCTAGGTCTGATCAAAATTCATTTACCAAAAGTAGCATATTTTGTCAATAATCAACGTAGCATGCATTCCGTTCACATAACATAATATTTATATCATTATGGCATGTTCTATACTCAAAGCTGTTAGAATGAGACATGCATACACCACAATATACAAATTTTATTCAATATGTTTACTGAATACATTTCTCACTATTAATATTAATGAGTTTCCGTATAAGATATATTCCAATTTTCACGTAGTAAAATATTTGCAACATATATATATATATATATATTATATATATATATATATATATAATATACATTTCAAACATTGTCCATACACACAATACATTGCATTATTCTTTCCTAAACGTCATTTAAACGTTCCCTCATTGAATCTTTTATGAACATATATGGAATGATATATCCTTCGTAGGTTTTATTATATATATATATATATATATATATATATATATACAGATGAGCTAGTTTGCACCCGTTATGTGTATGCTTCTCTGTTTTTCCCTTAAATTTCTTCCGACATATGTATGTATGTGTGTGTGTGTGTGTGTGTGTGTGTGTGTGCGCGCGTATTGTGTCTGTATGTGTGCGTGCGTATTGTGTGTTTATATGTGTGTATGGATGTTTGTGTATACATATATATATATATATATATATATATACATACACGCGCATTTATATGCGTGTGTGTGTGTGTGTAGACAGACCACATATACACGCATCAAAGATTATTAAAGATATATATATACACACATATAAAAGACAAGATTTCACACAGTTTCGTCTGATAAGCTCACTCACAAGCCATAGGTTTCCAGGGTGTGGGCTGTAAAGGGATTTCCTCTGGATGAAATACTTCAGCTTCACAACGTTTAATAACGCACATACATTATGCGATATTGATAAGGTTTACATCATTGAACTGCTTCAAACACAAAATTGGAATGTGTGTGTGTATGCGCGCGTGTGTGCTCCAGCAGTTTAAGGGCTGAAACATATAAAAGAATATATTTACAATTTTCGTCTAATGACGAAATGTAATGAGTATGTACTATAAGTGCTCGGTTTGGTTTACTCCTAAAACTCCGGCATGAACAGCAACTGAAAACAGGTTGGTGATGAAGGCTGCCTAACAAAGCTGGCAAGAAGTGGCTCATCGTGAAGCGGGTATATATATCTCTCTATATATAATATGTATTAGAAATTGAGAGTAGACCATCAAAACATGTGGTTTCACTTCAGAGCCTTTAATTTATAGTTTATAATTTAGACAGTGTAGAGTAGTTATAGTAAATAGGTAAATTGGTAACTACTCTGCACAGTGTCTGAATTATAAATCACATTCTGGCTTCAAATTTTAGCACAAATCCAGCAAGTTCGGTAAAGAGAAGTCTCTCACCTTTCATTCTCACCTTTCCTCCTTCTCTCACTCCACTCTGTCACTTTTCTTTTTTCTCATCCCTCCCTAATTTTTCTATGCCTCTGCCTCTGCCTCTAACTCTCTCTCTTTCTCTCTCTCCCTCTCTTCTCTCTCCACGTGACCGATGTTCGGCCAAGCCTGACCTTTTGTTCTTGGTTCGACTACCATTCGTGCAACATCTTCATTCCTCCCTATGCCTGTCATCTCTTATGTCCCTGCCGTAAAGCTTCACTTCCACATACGCCAGCTTAATTTAATTCGTCCTTAGTCGAAAGGCACCTGTTGTTATGTCCTGTTATTTGCATTTGTATTTGTGTACCATTTCTCAGTTTTTTTCTGTCCTTGTTTTCACTGATTTCTTCCAATGAATCTAGTGCTCTTAGCTTAGTTTTTCCTTGAGGCTGGCCAGATTGGAACAATACCGAGTATAACCAGCTGAAATTGCAAAGATAATCTGGAACTCGACTGAGGAAAGACAACTTCGAATGCTCCCACACTGCTATAGAGAAGCATCTTCACTCGCTAGGAAAAGTTAAGAAGTATGGAGTATGCTTTAAGTGACAACAACAAAAATCAACGAGCCACAATCTCCGCTGGTTTACTTGCTCGTCACCGCTCAACTCATGGACACGAGCAACGATTTCTTTACCGAATTGTTACTGGCGACGAAAAATGGTGCTGTGCATCAATATGAAACAGTGTAAAGGAATGACTTAGCCCCGGTAAACAAGTGACACTGCACATGAAACAAGATCTTCATCCGCGTAAAACGATGTTGTGCGTATGGTGGGACTGTGAAGGGATTATCCTTTACAAATTGCTTGAACGGAACCAAGTAGTCAACGCGGAACTCTATGTTCAGCAGATGGAACGACTCAACACGGCTATTCAAGAGAAAAGACCTAATCGGCAGCATCGAGTTATTCCGCTGTACGACAATGCCCGCCCTCATATCTATCAACGAGGTACTGAAAATCTCGTTGAACGTTGGAAAGAAGTTGTAAATAATAAGGGTGAATACATTAGTGATTAGTTGTTATTTATTATTAAACCTTTAAAAAAATTTTAATTAAAAAAACGGCGGGAACTTAGTTGCCAACCTAATATATATATATAAGTATGAAGGCGGCGAGCTGGCAGAAACGTTAGCACGCCGGGCGAAATGTCTAGCGGTATTTCGTCTGCCGTTACGTTCTGAGTTCAAATTTCGCCGAGGTCTACTCTGCCTTTCATCCTTTCGGGGTCGATAAATTAAGTACCAGTTACGCACTGGGGTCGATGTAATCGACTTAATCCGTTTGTCTGTCCTTGTTTGTTCCCTCTGTGTTTAGCCCCTTGTGGGTAGTAAAGAAATATATATATATATATATATATATATATATATATATATATATATATATATATATATATATGTATGTATATGCCCGGGCATCATCGGCAGTTGTACTAGGTATTGTACTAGGTATTGATCAAGATTACGGCTATATTAGATCGTTTTTGATAACGACATTTTTTCTAAATATATTAAACAACATATATGTCAAATCATATTCACAACATAAATATATATTTCAAAAAATTATGATAAAATTATAAGTAAAAGTATTTTATAACGTTTAAGTATTAAAAGAACTACTGAATCACACTTTATACAAAATGTTTTATATAATATGTATTCCTTTTATATATTTATATCAATGAATCACCCTCTTTTTTTCTTTGTGTCTCTAGAATTTCTGAGTTCCTCTCTCGCACTCTCTCTCTCTCTCTCTCTCTCTCTCTTTTCATACTCACACCAACTCTTTCAAGTGCCACCCCACGACACACATCTAATTGCTCAAGAATATATATATCTATATATAAATTTCTGTAGTGATTTCACATACACGAATAATTCACACGCTTTCGTTCGTTCATACTGTGGCTCAGATTCACAGACTCCCTGCTGATCATAATTCATACATTTCTACGCATGTCTGAGTGTGTGTACACGCGATCATACACACACACACACACACCACACACACAAACATATACATACATATATATATATATATATATACACATATATATATATATATAATTACACACACACACAAACATATACATACATATATATATATATATATATATATATATATATATAATATATATATATATATGTATGTATATACTCGTATATATACATACATATATATAAACATATATATATAAATACACACACACACTATATATATACACACACACTCATATACACATATGTATGCATACACGCACGCATATACGCACACACACACATACACATACGCACATATATGCACACACACACATATACATACATATATATATATATATACACATATATATATATTTGCAAGTGCACACACACACACACACACACACACACAAACACACACATATATATATATATATATATATTATATATATATATATATATTATATATATATATATACACACACACATATGTACACGTGCGCACGCACATACACGCTCATATAAGCATATATGAAACCTGAAGTGCAATACGCACATACGTACACAACCGCTGAGAAAAGGAATCTGTAAGATGTAAAACACTATCCTATGAAGTGACATTGACGAGAATAAGAAAAATGTCAAGGTTATTATGGAAAGACAGTGCAACATCAATAATCACTGCGAAAGGCCCGTATATGTGTGGGAGTTCTCGTGCGTGAGTGTATGAATGTGTAAATTTGTTTGCGTGTGTGTATGTGTGTGTGTGTGTGTTCGCGGGCGAAAGAAAGTACGTATGCACACACACACATGCAAACAACGGCACACATACACAAACACACACTCAAGCAAACAAGTACTCATATGCACACATACGCACTTATGCACAACACCCACCGACACACATATTCATATATATGTGTGCCTATATGTGCATGTATATATATATATATATACATACATACATATACATACATACATACATACATACATACATACATACATACATACAGAAGTATATAAACAGAAGACTTCTATTAAATTAACTTGAATTATATTTGTCTATGTTATATTTTTTAATTATATCAGTCAGTTTGTCAGTATACGTGTATGTTTGTATGTATGTGTATGTGTCTGCATCTTTTTGTATGTGTGGGGAGGGGCGGAAAAGTGGAGAGAGAGAGAGAGAGAGAGAGAGAGAGAGAGAGAGCTGCTGTTGAAATGGAAATGAAAAATGTGATAGGATGTCCAGTACATGCGCGCTGGTCTGCGACTGACATGAAGTAGTAGACAATATGCCTCAATAGTAAGGAAGACCCAACATGGTATGAAGAGCATTCCAAAAGGTTTAAGACTTTTTTGGACGATTATTGTAATTTTAGTATATCATTATTATACATCTAATAAGCTGAGCTGCCAACTTTTGTTATTCTAGATTGAAGGAGACTGCTGTAGAGGCACTTTGAAAACACCCAACTAAACACTGTTTGTCACTTTTAACTAGTTTGCAGAATGCAAACGGAACGTGAAGCTGAATTGGAAGTTCGCTATGCAATAAAGTTTTACTTTAAACTGGGCAGAAACCACTACAGAAACTTATGGTATACTCCAGACTCCTTATAGATTAACTTGCATGGGCCGAGCATGTTTTTCGCTGGCTCAAGAAGTCAGGCAAAGCAATTCCATCAGTAAATCATGATGATTCCATTTTTCGACAGCATGAGCATCATCGGTTCCAATGGGTTTCCTCTGGCCAAACGGTCAACAAAGACTACTTTGTAGAGGATTTGAGAGAGTTTAGAAAGAAATATTGTCGCAAAAGGTCAGAGCACCTGAACCACGACAATGCACCTGTCCACAACTCCATCTTGGCAACCAACTACTTGACAGAGAAGGGGATCAAAACTGTCCCTCACCTTCCCTACAGTCCAGCCCTTGCTCCCTAAGACTTTTGGCTGTTCTCCAAGCTGAAGAAGATGATGATGGTTGTGACAAGCGTCTTGAATACCATGGAGTCACCACGAAATGGCTGGAGCTGTACAAGTGTTTTGAAGTTAAAGCATCCTACTTTGAAGAAGTTCAGAGTTTTGTGCTACTTAAAAATTAATCTGAAGTATTTAAAACGTCTGGAATGCACTGTATCATGAGCTGAACAATTCGTTCCATTGAAGAGAAAGATGGCATGACAAAAGTCTTGGCAGCATAGAAGATAACAGAGCGAAGGAAGTTACTCATTGTATGTTGTCGGAAAGAGAGAGAGGGGGGGAGTGTGTGTTGCAGTGTGTGTGTGAGAGAGAGAGAGATAGCGTAAATTTTATTTTACTTTTTCTTGCGTCTTTAGTGTGCTCGACAGAGAGAGAGGGGGAGCGTTACGCTATCACTCTCTCTCTCTCTCTCTCTCTCCTCTCTCTCTCTCACTCACTCACTCACTCACTCACTCACTCACTCACTCACTCACTCACTCACTCACTCACTCACTCACTCAAAAAGGATGCAATGAAAGGTAAATTTTTTAAGTGTACTCTCTCTCCCTCACACATACACACACACACACACACACACACACACATCAACACACACCTTCTCCTCGTCATTGCAAGAAGAGGAGTTAGCAAACGTTCAAAATTGGTAAAAGTTATGATTGAAAATCGATTTTTACCGCTATCCGCGAGTGTCTCAGGAAAGATAAGTTAAAAGTACAGACATGATCGTGACTAATGTCCTCCTAAAATTGGAGGGACATGCGTGCTAATTTGTGGACGTGCATAAATTATATTTACTTACACACACATACAAACATCCTGCCTTTTACATATATGTGTGTGTATGTGTGTGTGTGTGTATACATACATATATACATACAAATACACACACACACACACATATATATATATATATATATATATATATATATATATATATATATATATATTTAATTTTAAATGTTTGTGCTGAGTTTTTATTTGAGAACATATTCTTTGTGGAAAATAGCGATTTGACGTCTATATCTAGCATGTTGACCGTCCACTTTTAGTGGTCAGTCCTTTAAATTTTGTATGTATATATATATATATATATATATATATATATATATATATATATATATATATATATATACATTCATATCCGTGTAGTTAAGATGTGCGTTTCCTACACTGTGTTAGTCTAAAATACTAAAATATTCATGCATGCATACATAATGCTGTTGGGTGACCGAAGAAATATGCTTTGGAGTATTTAGTTCCGCGTTAAAACACTATACGTCAGCATAGCCGTGGCCCAATGAACGAAACCGATGTAACAATAAGAAAGTTATATGTTACGCTACACTGAGCATGTTTTGTTTTTTTTTTTCCTGTTTTAGTACGAACTCTGACATCTGAATAAAACTGTCCTATCGATTTTATTATATATACTCTCCCTCCACCTTTCTGAAATGTACTCGGTCAGATCTGCTTCAAAAGTTAGGTCATGTTTGCCTTTGTATTACGCTGAACCCTATCGTAGATATTACTATCTTCATTTTCGTTTTGTTTCTATTTCCCTAATGTATGCAATAATCCATACTATCAGTCTACTTTCAACAATCTGTACAATCATAGAAGTTCATAATTGCATCTCTATCTTCTGAACACTCTAATCTGAAATTCCTTGGGGTCAAAGTAAAGCTATTATGATTAACCATAGAATATTTATCGCGGGGTATGTAAACGTACTATTACGTATAGCATTATATTGATTTCAAATATAAACCTACTCCAAAACGTGGGTGCACATTAAAAAAGTTCGCCTCGTAATCCCGTGGTTTTATTGTACTGCGCAGAACCTTGTCTGAATAGCTTCAATATTTTCAAATTGATCAATACCTTGTGAGTGAAATTTAGTAGCTCGAAACTGTGCGGAAGCTCATCGAGTGATGTGTGAGTGAGAGATAGAGAGAGAGGGAGAGAGAGAAATTGTGTGTGTATGTGTGTGTGCATGCTTGTATGTATGTATGTATGTATGTATGTATGAATAGATGGTCGAGGTAAAGTGTGGTGTGACCATCTAATGACTCCGTTCAGAAAGCTGGAATAATACATATGTGCCAGTTGGGAAGAGAGACACAACCGAATAGAAGGTTAACTGAGAGAGAGAGAGAGAGAGAGAGAGAGAGAGAGAGAGAGAGAGAGCGTAAAATTAATTTACTTTTTCTCGCAACTGCTTTTATTGTGTGTTTGACTGAGAGAGAGCGAGAGAAAGAGAGAGGGGCATTACGCTATCACACGCTCTCTTTCTCTCTCTCTCTCTCTCCCTTTCTCTCTCTCTCTCTCTCTCTCAATCACTCACTCAAAAAAGATGCTAGGAAAAATAAACTTAAAATGCACGCTGTCACTCTCTCTCCCTCACACACACATTCACACACTTTCTCTCTTTCTCTCTCTCTCTCTCAAACACACTTTCTATCTCGCACCCCACCATCAACATGAGAACAAAGTTATGTGTGTATGTGCATGGATGTATGCGTGTGCTACATATAAGAACAACAATGAGGAAGAAAGTGAAAGAATCTATAATGAGAAGTTAGACAAATGTTCATAGACACAAGAATGAGAAATACCAGTTCGTAGTCAATTGTACACGGTGACTGAAATACTGCATTAAGAAGTTGTGGCAATGATGCAGAGCCAGTTGTGGTATGTGTTGTATGAAGTTATGGCTGTAATGCTGCTGCCTGGGTCATTTGTACAGGAGTTCTCGCAGGTTGTATTTGCTGTTAACCATGGTGAAGTAATTCACAGACAGTGCTATTTGGAACCTGTGCAAGTTGCTGGTTGAGCTATGTACGTAGAGACGTTGTTGACATTGTTAAGAAGATGGTATCGCTGTTGGACGGCGTTGTCGTCTGGCTCGCAGGTTGTATCTTTGCTGTTAAAGTAATTCACGAACAGTGCTATATTGAAACCTGGGCGTCTGGAGTAGTCGCTGGAAATGACTGTGTCTTGTGTGATCCGTGGCTAGACCTTAGAAGGTCTGGAACCAAAGACTTCGAAACGAGGAGAAGGTGAGTTTATATAATGAAGAGTAGGCTCAACCGGGATTGTGAACAGATTGTCTCACGTGATCTTATTTAGGGGCTCCGATTGGTTAGACGCTGCAGATTAGTACGACAGAGTAAGAAACAAATTGTGCCAATACCAACCAATCAGAGCAGTAGACACAACGGGGTCCAAATAGTAGCCAAAGGCTAGCTATTATCTGCTACGTCTGTATATACGTATATATAATAAAGGGGAGAGGAATTTCACTCGAGTGTACGCTACAGAGTGTACGCTACAATGTATATCGGCGAACGATGTAAACTAGCAAAAATCCAATGCTCTTCGAACAGGACTCATCAAGTTACAGATGTCCCCTTGTCACTCTCGCAGTCAGGAATACAGTATTGGAAACCTGTAACCAATAGTGGTTCTGTTCACAGATTGAGAAGTAGAATATAAAAGTAAATGATTATAATAAAGACCAGAAATTTACTGGCAGTGACATAGTTGATTATATTGACCCTGGTCCTTGACTAAGAATATATATTGACTTCGCACAATGATAAGAAACAAAATTTTTCCTTATGGGAATTTAGCTCATAATTTTAAAAGACGTGATTTAAACGCCGTCATGGCACTTTTATATACTTGGGGGACTGAAGAAAATAAATTGTGTTGGAAGTAATTATAGTTATTGCTTTCCGTTAAATACGTTGTCATCAAAAATCAACATTCAAGTTTCTTTGTTTTTGTTTTTTAATAGACATCGACTCTGAACAACTGAGAATCGAAGATAGTCTACGAGATTAAAAACAAGCATCCTTGAAACAGAACGTAAATATCTTACGAAATTCACATGCGAAATTTAAAATCGGTTTTAAAAACATCAAACGAATACATAAAACGAATCCTTAGATATCACTGTCTCAAGAATAAATTGTTTGACGAGCTAGCGATGAAGCCTCTATTACAGTAGCTCGACCTACAAGAAATTCTTACATAAATATTACCCAACCGTCTTTTAAAATGGTTAGAGGAAGAGAATAAGCTAATGCTGAATACAATATGCCAGAAAAGAAGACTGGGTAGTTGCGGCTAGGAGGCCAACCGAGTGATGTTCCTCAACACACCAATATTTTTGAACTTAGCGGTTCGGCAAAATAGCCCGATAGAATAAGTACTAGGTTTACAAAGAATAAGTCCTGGGATCGATTTCTTCGACTAAAAACCCGTTAAGGCGGTGCATCAGCATGGCCACAGTCAAATGATTAAAACAAATTTTAAAAAATAAAAGAATACGTGCGAAGGCCTTCATGAATCTGCGCGAAGTGAGTCTCTAAGACAACTATAAAGATAGGTATCTGACAAAGCCAGCAAAATTCTTGCACCAACGCCACAAAACAACAATATTTACAAATAATGCAGATAAAAAAACACCACTTTACAACAAAAGAAAACGAATAAAAGACAACAACGATAAAAGCAGAAGGTACTTTTGTTATCTCCCTTCTCAACGTCGCGAGCCCGCACACAATACTTTTAAAACGCTATACACAAAATAAATAAATAAATAATGGTTGTAAACGTGACAAAAATTATACAGTACAACACTAATGGTATTAGACACCTTTTGAGTTCAAATTCCGCCGAGGTCGACTTTGCCTTTCATCCTTTCGGGGTCGATAAATTAAGTACCAGTTACGCACTGGGGTCGATGTAATCGACTTAATACCTATGTCTGTCCTTGTTTGTCCTCTCTATGTTTAGGCCCTTGTGGGTAATAAAGAAATAGGTATTAGATACCTTTATGGCAGGGAAGGTTTTTATCACAACTCGCGATATTCGGGTAGAAATAATTCATAAAATATTCTAACGAACAGATCACACGATATCCATCATTTCAAATAATACTCAAACTAGTCTAGATAGATCCTTTCACAACGGGAGTGGTGATCTTATAATATACATAAAAACGTGCATTCAGCACATATATATATATCATAAATTACATTTGTAAACTAATAGAAAACGACACCCACACAATAGATGTAAACTAATGTGAGCTTACAAAATAAAAGCCAGCAACACGAAATACATTAGTATTACACACACACACACACACACACACACACACACACACACACACACAAACACACACATCAAGAATGAGAGATGGGGGTTACATGCAACACAAGCACTACATTAATAAAAACACACGGAAGGCATAATTAAATAATACAAAATGACACACAGACATACTTAGATTAATCATAGGTACCATATTTGGCTAAGGAAAAGAAGTATCAGTAACGATGTACGCTCGATAGATTAGGTCTTTCTTGCTTGCTGTACCTTAGTTCTCAATCTCTTCACAATAAAACCCACTAAATTACAAGGAACACAAAACAATAATTTACTGCGTATCATAAGTTGTATAAAAACTAGCTGCATAACGAAACAAAACTACTCAAAACGAAAGACTACGTGGACATGTACGGAGCTCAAATTATTCCAAACTTTTCCTCCATTTAATCCCAATCAATGCTTGGAAACCTATTCCACACACTTAGACACACATTCAGCAGTCCAGACACTGCAACAATAACATTCAAAAATACCATATCTACCAGGCAAGAAGTAAAAAGAAAAACGCATACTTATCAGAAAAAGGCACAAATAGGCAGCTTTAAACACTGTATTGTGATGTACACTGGTAATGATAATTACGGAGAAACAGCAACTGTTACTTTCCCCGCTTTTTCAGTGGCTACCACCAGAATCTGTAGAAATAGACTGAACAGTGGAGGGTGTGCAACTTAGCCAGACTGTCACACTGCACTCCATATGATTATCATTTCTTGCCGGCATGTACAATTTGGTCTTCAATGAAACAGAGACATGCTATAACTGGGAAGATTGATCTATCGGTCATGTTTAATTGTTTGGCCGGCTACCTACGTACCATAAGCCTACTTACAGTTGACCCGGACCACTCAGCTCATTACTTGACTAGCTACTGTTCTCTCAACATAATAACTCAACGTACCAGAAATACCAACCAGATTACTCACAAACTCGTTGCCACCAATTTTGAAAGAATAATAACACAGTGGCCAATGTAGTCCTAAAGGCACAGAACCAGCAAAAGACAGGATAGTCATGTATTGAACATATTTCATAAAAGGTCTTTCGTGAAACGAAACAACAACAGCTAAACTATTGGATAATCCTTAAAAGGAAATCGATAAAAAAAAGTCAATTTCTTCACTATTTGCACTTTTCGTTATAAATATGATTTTTTTTTAAATCGTCATTTATAATACGAAGTTTTTAAACAGCAAAGGATTTAAGATATCCAGTGAAATTCAGTTAATATTTAGTAAATGTTTCAAGAACTCTGCAATGCTTTGTTCACGTGATTTAGAATATCCACAATTGGGACTAACCACGTTAACAATATTTCGGAATTAAGTTATCAAAGCTGCCAGTTCAGATTTAATAACTTGTTCAACATGAACAAGAAAATAGTATCAAATAATTAATAAGTTGATACTTGTGTTTGTCTTAATATAAATTTGAATTTCTTCATAGTATAGTACCATTTGTTAAACTGCTAACAACTAATCAATTTTTTCGTACCTCGCAAAAACTGATCAAGCGCGCGGGCGAGGGAGTTAGTGCCTGCGAACCACTCAAGATTTTGAAAGTAACCAAATAAGTTCATGCAGATTATCTATCTAAAGACACGAATACTTTGACACAAAGGTGTGGGTCGCAGTGAAGCAGTAATATATCTCATTCATTTGAAACTATTGATATTAAAGTTAGACGAACCAGGAACCGGAACTATATTTAAAATCTTAGACCAATCAGGAGCTAGTGGGGGGAAAAAAAGCGACTGACCATGAGAGCGGTTCATGCAAAAATGATGGGTAGCTTGAAAAACAAGAATGTCACATGATGCTTTTGGGTAAGGGAGAAAAGGAAAGAGCATTAGTGCGTTGAGAGAAAGACAAAGAATGAGAGAGAGGGAGGGTCGTAGAGAGATAAAACTGAATAGGAATAGACGAATCGAAAATAGGAATAGATAGAAAGACAGAGGTTAAAAAGATACGACTAAAATGAGCAAGTAAAAAAAACAATGATAGAAAGACAAAAGGAGACGAGTATTGAAAGAAAAAGATATAGTTGGTTGTTAAGTGAAACGATAGAGAAAGCAATAGAAAGTTAAGGATTAAGAAATATTGGTAGACATGTAGACAGAGAAAGAAAACATGTATACAAGTGAACAAACGAAAGAAACAGGCACTCAACACATCTTGTAGTAGTTACATGTGATCTTCAAAATAGTTTGATTCGGTACCGTGCTACTTCAAATTTCGCAGGCCCCTAACGGGAGCCCGACTCCTTCGGGCTTCTGGAATGCCGAATAGAAAGATCCAGGAAGTCAAAAAAAGCTATCGGAAGATAGGCTGCCATTGGTGAAAGCGGGTTACATGGTATTCTAGCGAATAATGTCAATTCCTTAGCGACATCAATTCCATTAGAAAAGGAAACCGCGTGGTTGGATAGAAAATTGACGGCGTCTGCCGGTGGTGAGATGTATGAGTCTGTATGCGCGTGTGCGCGTGTGTGTGCATGTATATATACTCACGTACGAGGAGTGTGAATACGTGGATGCGGGTATGCTATTGGCTGTATAAGTAAACTTGTGAGTGTAAGTGCATGCATATGTTTGTGTTTGTGTGTGTGTGTTGGTTGTTGGTGTATTGGTTGCTGGTATGTTGGTTGCTGTTGTATTGGTATGTTATTGGTTGTGTTTGTGGAGACGTGTGTGTGTATGTGTGTGTGTGTGTGTGTGTGTGTGTGTGTGTGTGCGTGTGTGTTGGTGCTTGCTACATACGCGTGCACGCGCGGACGGATTTAGGGCTGCGTGTATGGAATGCTTGTTCTTGAAGCACTTCGCATACAGCCATGAAGACCAGCATGTAAAAGCCCTTTCGTGATAGAAAAAGTCGAAGGCTGCTAGTGGGGCTCAAATTCACATCTCCTGTAGATATGATTGGCGCTCTACTGGACGAAAGCAATCCTTCGAATTTCTCTTCTCTCACTGCGTGAATTTTATCGTGGCACAGGCATTACAGAAGTTGCCTAGTCCTCTACAAGACTTGTAGATTCGTCTCAAGATTGTCTGCGTTTGTTCATGCTAAATATGATCGAGTGGTTCAGCAGAAGAGGGAGCTGAATATGAGTTAATTGCAGAGACAGAGTAATGGAAAAGGGAATAATAATAGACAGCTGCATACGTATTAGAGAGACAAGATGAAAGAAGTAATGGTGAGGAGGGCTGGTTGATGAAAGACACAGAGGTGGGGAAGTGATGTTTGTCAACAAAAATACAGTGATCTTATTAGAAAAGAATGATTGGAGAAGTTATTATGAGAGACAGTGAAAAGTTGAAGGATATCGACAAAGGTAGGCGATTGTATAAGAGAGAGAGAGAGTGATGGGTAACATCAGAGATGAGTGATGACAGAAGGAAGTAGCGGATATCAACGAAGGTGATATGAGAGACAGACAGACAAACAGACGGGGTGATGATTTGTAGTAAAAAGGTGATAGTTGTAGCCTATAGAATATGGACAGTTCTAATGCTGTCATTGTTTAGGCGCCGTGGTAGATGATTGATTGGAATGAAGGGTGGTATTGAGAGGACTATGGACACAGAGGCGTAGGAGTACACAGGAGAGATAGTGAGTGATTGATTAGAGAGTAATGAAAAGAGCAGTAGATTGAACTTATCAGGAATATATGGTGGCGAGACACTCAGATGTAGATATATTACACATCCCAACTTCTATCATCTTCACCATTTTGATAACCGTTTTTGTCACGATTTCACGAGTGGGCGAGTCTTTCCCCAGCACCATAATGTCAATGAGATTCAGAGATTCTGAATCTGAGATTTGTTTTCACTTTATCCCATATCTTCCTTCCCTGTATATGTATATAACTAGCAGTATCGCCCGGCGTTGCTCGGGTTTGTAAGGGAAATAACTATATAAGCATTTTTAGAGATGTAAAGTATAATAGCCATCTCAATATGGCTAAACACAAAGGGGGTGTTACTGTAGCTTTTTACGTTCTGAGATTTAATAATACATTTTTAGAGAGTTACTTCCCTTATATAATAGCAAAAAAATGTATTAAAAATGGGAAAAAATGATGGTAAATTTTTTTTTAAATCGTAGATTCATCGTAGACGCGCGCTAATACCCAGAAGAGCTCGATATGAATCACGACTATAAGATACCCGCTTTTGGTTACACTGCACCGCAAAATGTGGGAGTAGTTAGGAATCTAAATCGTAGGAGACAGACACACAACTTCACTTTTATATATAACGATATACGTGCGTCTGTGTATGCTTTATTCTCCTGTTCTTCCTGTTTCTTTTCATAGTATTTTTCAAGCCAGGTTCCTTTATTTTTCTGCATCCAACCTTCTACTCTCTCTCTCTCTCTCTCTCTCTCTCTCTCTCTCTCTCTCTCTCTCTCTCTCTCTCTCTCTCTCTCTCTCACACACACTTAATTTAATTAACATTTGATTTTATGCTACTCTCTATAAAAGAAGACATATTTTGCAATACTGCTCCCTTCTTTTTTATTCTTTTTATTCCAGTTCTTCCAACTTTCCTCACTTTCTTTTCTGTTATAACTCAGTTATATCGCCTCAAAGCTATATTCTTCCTTTTTTACCCTATCGCCTCAAAACTGTATGCTTCCTTTTTATCTCTTTACTTTCACACCCTTGCAAATGTACAACGGGACAGAAGTTCAAACAAAAAAACAAAGTATTTCAAGATGCGATGTGTACAACATCAAGAACTGCATATGCCATGTTTAAACTGCCCTACATCTCGCACAAGAACAACTATTGTTCAACATCAGGAGAACTTACTCGAGGCCAAAATCCGCAAAGATGCAAATTGAATCTTTCCCATTCTACAAACTGGCAAACAATTCTGTGAATACTTTACCGGGCAAGTCTGGGTAGTAAGTCTAGCGTTTTATTAACACCTCTAATGCGATCCAATGGAGAGTTCTTCAATGATAATTCCATGGCGATGATGGCAGTTACCTCTTCCAGCTGGGAAATGAACTCTTTGAAAGGTGAAAAGGGCCTTCAATGAACAAATTCGATCATCCATTGACGAAATTATTCAAATAGAAATGCAACTGATTGCTAGAATCTTTTCAAACATTAACATCAGACAACCTTATTTCAAATGGGTTTGCGAGTGAGCGAGTAACCGAGCGAGGAATCTTAGCATCAAAACATGTCGTAAGAAAAGTTAACTGAAGGCTACAAGAAATGCTAATCGGAGAGGAAATGATGCTATAAATCAGAAGAGACAGCTAATTCTCAAGACCAGGTTGTATATTATTCAGTTGGATTTTTAAGAGCCCTGAAGTAGCAGGTAACTTCACACACACACACACAGACACACACACACACACACACACACACACACACACACACACACACACACAATATGATGCTGAGGCCTAGGGTGTCGATCAGGTTACTTTGTAATCTAAATCCTGCAAACCTTTTCAATAGCACGAAACTCAGCATAAAAAAGTGATATCTACATGTCTTGGTTATCACAATCATGATAGGAAATTTTGTTGGAGACAGTTGACTAATTTCCCTGAATATTGTTGCAGTCAGTTAATTTACTATTTGAACTGAAAGCTTCAATTTCTTATCAGACCTAGCATTTATGTTGCCCATGTTCAGATCAGAGAGTGGGATTGGATTTGTGTAAATCCTTTCCCCGCTATAAAAATTCATCACGCACAGGCATCGCATGGAAAAGAAAAAAAGAATTAAGACCCATCACAAAAATGGCTGGTCGTAGTCTTCGCATGTGTGGAATTTTTGATCGGGCGATGGCAATGCTTGAAAACGTGTTTCAAGCCATCGTGTTTCTATGCATGTAGGTATGAGTCAAGTAAGTCAGTGTATCTGTTTGTGTACACAGGCAAACGTAATTTTTCTTAGATCTTAAACAAGGATGCCTATGTACAAAAGTTTCTTTCTTATGCACTTTGATGTCACTGCTAAACACCATTTAATACTATTGTAGGAAATCGTGGCACTCCGTCGGTTACGACGACGAGGGTTCCAGTTGATCCAATCAACGGAACAGCCTGCTTGTGAAATTAACGTGTAAGTGGTTGAGCACCCCACAGATACATATACTCTAAACGTAGTACTCGGGGAGATTCAGCGTGACACAGTGTATGACAAGGCTGGTCCTTTGAAATACAGGTACAACAGAAACAGGAAGCAAGAGTAAGAGAAAGTTGTGAGAGAGTACAGCAGCGTTCGCCACCACCACCCCTGCCGGAGCCTTATGGAGCTTTAGATGTTTTTGCTCAATAAACACTCACAACGCCCGGTCTGGGAATCGAAACCGCGATCCCACGACTGCGAGTCCGCTGCCCTAACCACTGGGCCATTGTGCCTCCACGGTGTAGGAAACGATGACATAAGGTACTACCCAATACAATGGTACTTTTCAATGCAAGGTATATTGCTGGGACGTTTTCACCAAAATTTTCGCCAAAGTCTCCAGAATAGGAAACAAAGCAAAAACCCAAATATTTTGTATAGGTCATCTATCCGGAATTACTGGGACCAGAAGCATTATTCCCTGCCCAGCCATCTGCCAATATTCATTCATGTATAAATGTTAAGGTAGAGAAGTAACTGCGTCATTTACACCAGCCTGATTGGAACAGCAAAGATCATAACCTTCTCATTTCTCAAACTTTTAAATGAAAACGAATTCGTTAACGACGAGAGAAGTATCGGATGAAATAACTTGTGATAATTGATGTCGCTGGATATAGTGTAGTAAGCCACAATACTGCGGTATTCGTCTTGAGGAAGCATTTCGTATGAACACACAGCGCAGAAATGTATCAGCAGCAGACGAAAAGCATCCAGGCAACGGCAGCGGAATTACTAAATCGGGATTTCTGCTTCTTTGCACGTCATTTGTTGCAAGTATCCACTAGCAACCGTATGCTTAGACAAATTTCGCTTCTATTGAAAAACAGCAATGATTAATAAATCACTGGTGTCGCTAATAGCTGCCGAACTGAATAAAAGTTCCTTATTAGAAATTACCATTTTATTCAATATCACTAGGAAAAAGAAGCACTTCTTTTATTTGTTGATCATTGGCGCTTTTGGTTGTTGTACTAAGAGGTTAATGAACAATCTTGAAATATTGGTTTCAAATTTTGGCATAAGGCCAGCAACTTCGGGGAAGAGGTTAATTCCATTACATCGACCTCAGTGTTCAACTGGTACTTATTTTATCGTTCTCGAAAAGATAAAAGGCAAAGTCGATCTCGAAAAATTTGAACTCAGAACGCAAAGACGAACGAAATGCCGCTAAGTATTTTTCCCGGTGTGTTAACGGTTCTGCCATCACCCCGCCTTAAGAAACCTGAAATATTAGAAACAATAAATGAAAGCATATCTGACATAAAACTTGCTGATAAACTCTGTAAGCGGAAAAGCAAGAATATGTAAGACCTAGCAGAATTGTACGCAAACCAACCAGCCAACTGAGTTGTAGACTTTGGAGTATCAAAAGAAAAAGAGGTTCAAGGTACACACATACATATGGCGAGAAAAAGAGATTGGTCTGAATAATTTCAGCGCTTATTACATCTTCATCAAAAATCGATTACTCATTTCCTGACCAAAGAAGGAAATATTTGCTTATAGATAGATATTTACAGTATACGCGTTCTCTGACGACTAAATTGGTCTGCCTACTTTGCATTAATAGCAAATGCTTCACCAACCTGACTGATTTAATTAATGCAAGCACTACACGCAATATGATAATTACAGGTATAAGGTGACTTATATTCTTATATTTTAAAAAACACGCATTCGTGAGTTTTCATTTCTAATACTAATATATGTATGTAAGCATAAATATGTATGTGTATATATATGTGTATGTGTGTGTATGTATATATATATATATATGTATATTTAATATTCAACCGAAAGAGCCACTAATAGTTATATGCTTTTATGATACTTTAACTATGCACATTTATAAGATACGCCATCTATCTCCAAGCAGTCTTTCAGGCTCTGTTTATGCGTTATTGCTTGGAAATACACGGCGTATTTTATAAATATGCGTAGTTAAAGTATCATAAAAGCATGAAACTATTCGACGCTCTTTCGGTTGTGTATTGAATAGATATTTATTTCCCACTGGATGGTGTACTTTTTTTTTTTGTTGATTCTACTTATAATGGATCTATATATACACGTATTTATATGGGTATGTATGTATACATGCATACAAAGAGGAAAGGGAGAGAGAGTGAGAGAGAAGGTGATAACTGTGTGCATGTGTGTTTAAGGTGGTCAGATGGCAGAGTCGTAAGAGCGTCGGTTATTTAATAGTATGCAGTTTAAGATACACTTCGAGAAGTCTCAAAATAAATAACAATACATGTAAAGGACAAAGTGTACTTTTGAGATATGGCACGATAGCTTAAACTATCTCCTGTTTGTTTAACATCATAAAATCCATAATTAAAACTTTGTTCCAATATCACGTACGCATATTTAGGTGTTTACATATATATATTACTATATGTGTAACTGCGAATATACACAGGCCGCTATTTTACTGTTATTGATTAGTGTGAGGACAGAAAATAACGTTCATATTTGCAAATTTTTCTAGATTGATGAAATCAATAAAGGTGATTTTTAGATAAAACCACTGTGTGTCCGTATCTGGAAGAAAAAAAACGAAAGAGAAAAAGAAAATTCCTGAGGGTTTCTCCGTAATACTATGAAACATTTTTGCCGAGCTGAGTATGTAACCGTCGGACATATATTATCATTATTAACAACAACAACAACAACAACAACAACAAAACAACAAGTCGTTGTCTTCACATGCTTCTAATTACAAAATAACTTTACGCTAGACTGAAAAGCACTCAATGCTTAGGTTAGAGTAAATCTAATACGTTATCTCATGTTACTTACTAAGAGTTTCATAACCAGAGACAATTGTCAGATGAGGGTAGCTGGAGATGAGATCTCTAGCACGGTCGTATGGTCATATGATACACAAGAAGTAAGTACATCATAATACACACACACACACACAGGGATATGACCGCTCTTTCGCTTTTCCCGGCAATAGTTCTTGAAGATGAGGAATAATGATTATGAAAAACATGTGTGGGTAAACCAAATAAAAGTACTAAAACATGTATAGGTTAATTTTTATGAATTAATTATCAAGATTTATGAAGAAAGTTTTACAACTAAAACATTCCAGTGTGCGCAAGGTTGGTGATATTTTTTTCCCGACATTGTCACTATACCTGCAGCACTCTCTGCAGTTCTGTAGAGCTACATACAATTGTCCACGAACAAATAGATGTACTGAAAAGAACTGAACAATTGAACTCAATTATTGATATATTGATCTTTATCGATTGCCACGCAAGCTATTCAAACAGGAATCAGTAACCGCGTAAGGACGAATGAGAGGGTATCGGAAGGTCTCGATTTAATTCTTCGCTTAATTGCATGTTTTCCATTTTGTGACAATTTGGCCTTCACTCATGCATTCATGTAAATGGATTGCTTGAACTCCTGTCCCATTGCTAAGTGGTTTAGCATAATTTAATTTTCAAGATAGTATTACAACAGAACTCCGTGCCAAAGTTAAAGCATGAGGAGAAGCATTTCATAAGAGTTATACTTGAAACCATTACTCTAGACACGTCTTTTCTCTCTCCGTTTTCTTTTCTCTCTTCTTTGTTTTTCTTTTTACCTCATATTTTCTGTAGAAGACCATAGGTTCGAAATATCAAAAACTACGTATATTTTCTTGAGCGTACTTCTGCCTTGTTTTTGTTTTTTTTTAATCTTTTGCACAACTTTGAACTCTATTGAGTAATTGTACAGATTGTCTTTATCATCAAAGGAATCAGTACTACAAACACAATGATCATCCGTTGTAACAGATGAGATATGTAGACATCGAAACAAACGTCTACAGATGATGACGATAAAGAAAAACAATAGTTTGCATACATACACCACAAAAATAAATAACTTCAACTGAATTTGAACCTTCATCTCATACTTTATATGCAACATTAAATAATTATTTCTAAAAGCTGCAACCCTGCGACCAAATGGAAAATAAAATGAAAGGAAAATGATGATTGTTGAATGATATACTACAATATATCATTTGATCCCTAATTACCTCCACGTAAACAGACACACGGCATTATTAAATTGCCGGTCAAATTATTTTTGAAGGCCAAGGTCAAATAATGATAGACCATATACAAGATTGTTTAGTAATGCACACGCAGGCATGGCTATAGGGTAAGAAGTTTGTATCCCGGCCACATGGTTCTGAGTTCAGTCCCACTGCACGGCATCTTCGGCAAATATCTTCTACTATATCTTAGTACCGAGTAGATTTGTTTGACGGTAACTGAAAAACTTCCATCGTATATGTGTGTGCGTGCGTGTGTGTGTGTGTGTGTGTGTGTGTGTGTGTGTATGTGTGTGTGTGTATGTGTGTGTGTGTGTGTGTGTGTCTGTGAGTGTGTGTATGCGCGCGCGTGCGTGCGTGCTTTTGTCCCCTAATACCACTTGCAACCGGTGTTGGTTTGTTTACATCCTCGTAACTTAGCAAAAACCCACCGATAGAATAAGTATCAAGCTTAAAAAAACACTAAGTACTGGGGTCGATTTGTTCGGCTAAAAACTTCGAGGCGGTGCCTCAGTATGGTCGCAGTATAACGACTGAACCAAGGCGATAAAAGAATGCATATATATATATATATATATATATATATATATATATATATATATATATATATATATATATATTCCATTTTGGTCAAGTTAGTCTCTTTCTACTCTGAATTTCACCACTGATTGCGCAGGGTCTTTAAGCAACAATAAAATATATTATTAATATAAAATTTAGTATTGAATACCCTTTTTCCGACTGTCAACATTAAGCGGATATAGCGTATAAGTATATATTTATTTATATATATAATATATAGTTAATCCAAACATGAAAACACAAAGAGAAAACACAGCAACGCGAGGACGTGGAACAAGTATAGTGTTATTATAGTGTTATTGGACGCTCAGGAAAGGAAAGAAAGAAGGAATATATATATATATATATATATATATAATATATATATATATATATATATATATATATATATAAAGAGAGAGGGAGAGAGACAGGGGGGATTTTAGAAGCAGTGGTTGACTTGTTGAAACCTTGACACCGACGACAATATTATTTACAAATCGATGTGTAAATGGCCACCTGGTTGGATAAATGGAGGATGTGGCAATGTGTCATCTTAACACGAGTTCAATCTGACCAGCATCGATCTCACCAATCCTCTCACTCCATTTTCTGCGTAATCAATGATAATTATGTACACAAATACACACTAGTAAGCACAAGAGAAATCTTAATCTAGTCATATATGTATGTATGATTAAGTGTGTCTGTGTACGTGTGTGTGTGTGTGTTTGTGTGTGTGTGTGTGTGTGTGTGTGCGTGTGTGTGTGTGTGTGTGCGTGTGTGTGTGTGTGTGTGTGTGTGTGTGTGTGTGCGCGCGCGTTTAGTTTTACAAATAGCCGAATAAGTATACTCAATACGAGATGTTGAGTATGTATACGCATATGCTTTTATTCTTTTACTAGTTTCAGTCATTGGATTATTTCAGTCATTGAATTGTTATGCTAACTATTTATCTATAGAAATTAGATCCAGCATCGAAAGTTATGGCGTTTCGTGTAAGAATGCGTCTATATTAACAATGCGATCGAAACTAGAAAAATAGGTAGTGGTTATATATGCATATTTCGGGAGTTATTGCTCCTTCTTCATGCCACATTCAACCCAATAACCATTCACGATCACATTGCTTAAATAGCCACTAAATTTAGCGGTTTAACACAATTGAATAAACCAATTTACTTATTAAATACATTACTGGCAACTGGTAGAAAACGTCGTAACTTTCAGTGGTGGCTATGGAAAATCTGTAGAGGTAACTTTTAAAAGAGATCGAATCGCACTGCCAACACAGGTACGACACAGTATTGACATAACTCTTTAATATACTTTGTAGTATGTTATTGTTGCATAACGATCACGTCCTCGCGTTGCTGTTTTTTTCTCTTTTTTTCTGTGTTTTCTTGTTTGGATTAACTATATATATATATATATATATATATATATATAATTTTTCTTTTGCCCTGTTTATAAGTTGTGTGTGTTATATATATATATATATAAGATTATATATATATTCAGTTGGATTTTTAAGAGCCCTGAAGTAGCCGGTAACTTCACACACACACCACAGACACACACACACACCACACACACACACACCACACACACACACACACACACACACACACACACACACACACAATATGATGCTGAGGCCTAGGGTGTCGATCAGGTTACTTGTAATCTAAATCCTGCAAACCTTTTCAATAGCACGAAAACTCAGCATAAAAAAGTGATATCTACATGTCTTGGTTATCACAATCATGATAGGAAATTTTGTTGGAGACAGTTGACTAATTTCCCTGAATATTGTTGCAGTCAGTTAATTTACTATTTGAACTGAAGCTTCAATTTCTTATCAGACCTAGCATTTATGTTGCCCATGTTCAGATCAGAGAGTGGGATTGGATTTGTGTAAATCCTTTCCCCGCTAAAAAATTCATCCGCACAGGCATCGCATGGGAAAGAAAAAAAGAATTAAGACCATCACAAAAATGGCTAGTCGTAGTCTTCGCATGTGTGGAATTTTTGATCGGGCGATGGCAATGCTTGAAAACGTGTTTCAAGCCATCGTGTTTCTATGCATGTAGGTATGAGTCAAGTAAGTCAGGTATCTGTTTGTGTACACAGGCAACGTAATTTTTCTTAGATCTTAAACAAGGATGCCTATGTACAAAAGTTTCTTGTTTGGATTAATATATATATATATATAGATATATATTTATAATTTTTCTTTTGCCCTTGTTTATAAGTTGTGTGTGTATATATATATATATATATATATATATATATATATATATACACACACACACACACAACTGTAAACAAGGGCAAAAGAAAATTTATTGCTATGCCAATATGCTGAGAACAGATTTTAAATCAATTTCCACATTTCATTATACATTCACTATAAATACACGTCGTGCTGAAATACACACACAGGGGTTGAACAAAATAATGGAAACACCTAGCATCATAGCATAATAATTCTGAAATATCTATAAAACCGTGAAAAGCTTGTTTATTTTTATGTTTTTTTTTTTAATTTATTAATAGTGTTGCTTAATATGTTTTGCTGAAACATATTCAGCAAAATATTCCAGGACAGAATAGTCTGTACTGGAATCTCAGGTGAAGTAGCGGCTATCAACCTGTGCTCTACATGTCCATTTCTTTGATGTCCGTATTCAAATTTTATTCGTAATTCTCTCATGTGAGATTTTGGTAGAATATCAGGAATCCATTCCATGATTAGAGTAGGATCTTTCTGGTCTACACTAGTGTTACCAACTTTAAAAAAAAATTTTTTTTTTAACTCAAATGGCCGGATTGGGGTTTGATGTTTGCTTTCATAAGTGTCATCAATGGTTTCAACTTGTACTTTAGGGACTTCATATAAATCGTACGAACCGTCACGATCTTCAAAAAAGTTCCTAGTATAGGCGTAGGAGTGGCTGTGTGGTAAGTAGCTTGCTTACGAACCACATGGTTCCGGGTTCAGTCCCACTGCGTGGCACCTTGGGCAAGTGTCTTCTACTATAGCCTCGGGCCGACCAAAGCCTTGTGAGTGGATTTGGTAGACGGAAACTGAAAGAAGCCCGTCGTAATATATGTATATGAATATATGTGTATGTGTGTGTATATTCTGTGTGTCTGTGTTTGTCACTCCGACATCGCTTGACAACCGATGCTGGTGTGTTTACGTCCCCGTAACTTAGCGGTTCGGCAAAAAGTCCGATTGCATAAGTACTAGGCTTACAAAGAATAAGTTTTGGGGTCGATTTGCTCGACTAAAGGCGGTGCTCCAGCGTGGCTACAGTCAAATGACTGAAACAAGTAAAAGAGTAATTTCTAATGGCATATCTGACGTGTCAAATATTTGTTTCACTTGTAAAATATTGATCTCCTAGATGGCTTTTTTCTGTTATTTGCGTTTTTAACCTATCTTCTCTATGAAATAGAGCACCGATCTTACTAAAAATCCTCGCCAGCCAACTTCATTGATCAATGAGGCCGCATGCTATCCCTTGACAAGGAACACATCGACTAAGTCTTGATATTTCGTTTTCTTTACATGATGGGGAATATCGAGTATGTCCTCCCAGGACGCTGTGAGTTCGACCACGATGATTGCTTTTGTACTTCTGGAGAGCAGACACATGTCTGATCGGAGTGATCTTACCACTATCACCTCTGGAAAGACATGTCTGCCCTTCAGGTCCGCTTGAATCTCTCAGTCTGAGTTTGAACGCAAAATAGAAAACCAGTCGCCAGCCATTGCGTTCGTCTTGAGAGCTTTGTCGCTTTCCATTAGAAATTTGATACCTTTTGGAGTTTTTATCAGTCTTCACCTTTTGTAGATGAGTCCACTTGGAGACTTATGCAAATATCTTGTCAAGACTCTACTTGTATCGGCTTTCTCCCAGTGTCCAAGGGCATCCCGTCAAAATGTGTTACAGGGTACAAAGAGTTGCTCTGCACTGCTTGCAGGATGGCTCTTCTATGTTCCGTATATGGCATTGGCCAGAGGTCAGCGACTGCACGAAGGACGAAGGACACTCTTCTCTGGCCAGTGTTTCAGAGTTCTTTCCAAGATAATAGGCGCTCGAGTGCTTGGTCCCATGATATCCATTGTCCTTGATGGGCAAGCACGATTGCTTTCACCAGGCAAACCTCCTCTTTTAAATCACAGATCATTTGCACTATGAGCTCTCTTTCTCTCTTTCTCCCTCTCTCTCTTTTTCTCTCCTCTCTCTCTCTCTCTCTATCTATCTATCTATCTCTCGTTTCTGGTATTGGTGTTTTTCCATTTCTTCGTACTTGTAGTTGTCAAGTCCTAGCCGTCCTTGACACACAAATCAAGCAATCACTAGGTGTTTCCAATATGTCTACAAGGTGTAAAATACGCCTCGTCACGTAATTGTTTAAATAAGTCCTTCGTTAGATCCTATCGTAAGTTCACTCAGTGTGACAATGCATACTTAAAGTGATGTGTCATTTATAATAATGCTTTCTTTATTTACCACTGAGGTAAATAAAAAACAACCTTGATGACGGTACTGGACAATACAATATGGGGTTGCATAACGAAGAGTGTAAAAAGTAGAAAAATTATTATAAAATAAATACTAACGATGAAAACCCCACAAAACCACGGTCATCCTGACCATTAAAGCAAGTGCTTCCTCCACATCATTTTCTTTCAATTTACAGGCTCATACTTAAAGTAAACCCGTTCACTGGGATCATTCGTGCAACATTCACTCACCTTTCAACAAAATTGCTGGGAAGCAGCACTTCCTTTTCTACCCTCACTTTCCATTTCAACTGAAACTTGAAAAAATTTATGAGGGCTTGACCAATGAAGAAAGTATCTGTCTTCAGCCCTTTCAATCTGGTCCACCACACAGCATCAGTCGCTAAAGCTACCAAACAAATAAATATTGCCTGCTCTTCCCGACCATAGGAAGGAGGCAGGACAATCTTCACAATGGATTCAGCTAGCAGCCGGATCCCCCCTACACATGTTCGACATAATCCCAAGTGTTCGACATAATCCCACAGGTTAGCAATGCTTTGGCACTACACGAGAGCGTGCAAAAGAGTTTCGTCACACTGCGCACATCTCGGGTAAGCCCGGTCGACGGTACTTTAATGCCTGTGGAGTTTATTCTGAACTGGTAATGCTCCCGGTAGCCCACGAGGTCAAGGATTTCAGGAAATTATCCATGGACTCCAGACCGAAAGTCCTCCAGAACAGACCAGTCAGCTGATTCTCGTCGACGCCCAGAGTCTCCCCAAGAACATCATCGCACTAGACCGCCACTAAACATCTATAGAATGCCAGAGTGGAATTTCCACCGACTACATTGCCCGACTGATAGAGGACTGTGGGCGCCTGACGACACTCTAGGTGCTAGGCGTCCCGCCTCGGTCTGCGCTTGATCCAGAACTGCAGCTCAGTCAAACAGACGAGGTGCACAAATAAAAAGAAACAATTCTTTCCTCTATAGACACTGACAACTGACGAGCGAGTTAGCTTCTTTTGGTATCATATCCTGTACTTATCTCTCGTGTGTTTACGTATTTTTCATCGTTGGTGATGTCCTGTATTTAATGTGCTTTTTGAATTTATATATATATATAATATATATATATATAGTATATATATATACATACATACATATGTGTTGATGCGTGTGTGTGTGTGTGTATGTGTACGTGTGTATGTGTGTACGTGTGTGCGTGTGTGTACGTATATTTATAACAGCATACCTGCTGTTGGTGAGATTTCCCTTTTTTGGGACTTTTCTGTTTTCCTTTCCGACGAAGAGCAATACTCGAAATGTCAAAAGCATTCTTTTTGCCGAGCGTCAAACTAATACATTCAATATGCACGTCCTCTCGTTTTTCGTTATTGTTATTTTTAATGTTCGTTTATTCGATTTGACTATATACACACACACACATAATATATATATATATAAAATATTATATCTATATATATATATATATATATATATATATATTATATATATGTATGTGTGTGTGTGTGTGTATATACATACAATTTATATATATTCCCGCGTGTCAAACTAATACATCTGGTTCTTGTTGTTCCCACACCTGTGTCTTTTGTTTTCTATACGTTTGAACCATATATATATATATATATATATGTATGTATTATGTATGTATGTATGTGTGTATGTATGTTGTATGTATATATATATTTATACACACACACACATCTGTATGTATATGGGGATACAGACAGACAGATGGATTGATATACAGATACACACATAAGTACACGTAACAGATATGAATATGTATATATTATATATACATATGAATATGTATATATATATACACACACACACACTCACACACACTCACACACACACTCACACACACTCACACACACATACACACACTACTTGGAAAGCGTTTCAACCGAAACACTAGTATCAAGTGCGAGTGTGAAACAGAGCAGGTGTGTAAACGAACGAGAACATGAAAGAGTGGGTTGTAAACGAATGAGAGCGTGAATGAATAAGCATATAGATATATGAACGTATGAACGACATTTCTTACAGGAGTTCGAGGACATAAAATAACAATAAATCAACCGCTAAAATAAGCAGAGAACAAAAAAGGACTTTGACGTTTTATTTCAATAATGTGTCATTCCCCTCATGAACTATTTCAGTTCTGCAAGTTCGAAGGCTGCAATTTCTAAGCAATGGTTATGAAAGGGTGCTGAAAAAGTTCCTGGCTTGAAGACTCTTGCGAAAGGTCCGCTTGGAGGCCCGACCTTCTGAGTTCATTTACAGGGCTTAGAAACACCAAAGGGGAATATGCGGATCTTTTCCTTTTGAACGGCAGACCACTTTAAAACTTCGTATACTGGTAGAATGTGTCAAAATAAAACATTTTTTTCTCTTGGCTTTCTTGAGAAAATTGTAATTTGTTTGTTTAACGTAGTTTAATTTTTCGAATTTTAACCAATCCTATGCTCTCTTTTGAGCTAAAATCATTTGCTGCGTCTAAAACTGAGACAACATCCTGTAACTAACCCTAAACCTCCCCCTAACCCTAACCCTAATTTTTTTTTCTTAATTGTTAAATTAATTTAATTGTTACGCGTGTAAAAAAAAACTAAAGCAATAGAATTAAATTAATTCAACAATTAAGAAAAAAAATTAGGGTTAGGGTTAGCGGGGGGAGGTTTAGGGTTAGTTCCAGGATGTTGTTTCAGTTTTAGACGCAGCAAATGATTTTAGTTGAATGGAGGTAATCGATTGGTTAAAATTGCTGAAATGCTCGGATTTTCTGACGAAATATCTTACAAACTATAGGATTTTCTCAATAAAACCAAGAGAAAATGATGTTTTATAAACACATTCTACCAGTATACGAAGATTAAAAGTGTTTAGTTAACTAGAAATTGTGTTGACATCTGCCGTTCAAAAGGAAAAGATCCGAATATGCTGAATAAAATCATAATTAACTAATCCGCCTGTATTTTCTTTTACCCAAAGCCAGGAACTTTTAAGCAGCACTCCCTCGTATATGTGTTCCATGCGTTGTAGGGTTTGTGCGTGCTGTGTATGTGTGTGCATGTGTTCCTCTGTGTGTGTGTGTGTGTGTTCCTGTGTGTGTGCGTGTGTGTTTTTGTGGGCGCGCGCGCGCGTTGTGTGCGTGTTTGTGAGTGGTTTGTGCGTGTATGTGTGTGTGGTGTGTATGTGTGGTGTGTATGTGTGGTGTGTGTGTGTGTGTCTGTGCGCGCACGTGTGTTCGTGTGTGTATGTGTGTGTGTTTGTGGGTGCGCACGTGTTGTATGCGTGTGTGTGAACGGTTTATGCGTGTATGTGTTAATGTGGTGTGTGTGTGTGTGTTCGCGTGTGCAAGCGTGTGTGTGTGAGTAGTTTGTGTGTGTATGTGTACGTGTATGTGCGTGTGTATGTGTGGTGTGCTTTGGTGTATATGTGCGTGTGGTGTATATGTGCGTATGTGTGTGTGAGTAGTTTGTATGTGTGTATGTGTGTGTGATTGAGTGTGTGTGTTGTGTGTGTGTGTGTGTGTGTGTGTGCATCTGCGTAATGTATGTTCATATGTCTATCTGCGAATGTCTGTTTCCATGACTATGTATCGAAATTGTAATCAACATCATCATCATCATCATCGTTATCGAACTCATCGTCACCAGTATCGTCGTTTTGACGTCTGCTCTTTCCAGACTTGCATGGTTTGAACAAGACGTGTCAAAGTGCAAACAGTATTCTAAGCGCTGATGCCCTTCCTGAAACCGACACATTCTAATATATGAATATGTGTTTTGTGTATATTGCATGTATGCATATGTGTAAATACAAGTAAGTATGTATGTATGAAAGCAAGTTATATGGATATCTGAGACATAGTAGACTGGTCCGGATTCTAGTTGCCTAATACATGAAGGTAAGATTTCAGTTCTCAGGATAGTTGTGACGTCAAACCATAAGCCTACATATGTATGTACATGTATATATATATATCTAATATAATAAATGCGAAAACTTATTTCTGTGTGTCAGTGTGTCACACTTCGACACCCTCACTCACTACTCATTAACCCTTTTACTATTGTTCATTTTGGGGTGAGAGTAATAGCCGGCATAGAGACGGTGAGAGGGAAAGAAAAAGAGAGGGGGAAAAAGAGAGGCAAAGAAATTTAGGGAGAGTTGATGTTTTTATTAAAAGTAGTAGTGTTGATGGTGGCAGTGGGAGTAATAATAAGAAAGAGAGAAAGAGTGGGTATGTGAGAGAAAGAGAGACTGAACACTGAACTAATGCTGAAGTAACATACTGAACGAACACAGTCGCAAGAGTGGCTGTGTGGTAAGTAGCTTGCTTACCAACCACATGGTTCTGGGTTCAGTCCCACTGCGTGGCACCTTCGGCAAGTGTCTCCTACTGTAGCCTCCTTGTGAGTGAATTTGGTAGACGGAAACTGAAAGAAGTCATAATATATATGTGTGTGTGTGTGTGTGTGTGTGTGTGTGTGTGTGTATTTGTGTGTCTCTGTTTCTCCCCCCCAACATCGCTTGACAACCGATGCTGGTGTGTTTACGTCCCCGTAACTTGGCGGTTCGGCAAAAGAGACCGATAGAATAAGTAGTAGGCTTACAAAGAATAAGACCTGGGGTCCATTTGTTCGACTAAAGGCGGTGCTCCAGCATGGACGCAGTCAAATGACTGAAACAAGTAAAAGAGTAAAAGAGTATACATTTAGCCTTTTTGTGATGGTAATGGGGTGATAGTAATAGTATGAGCTGTAGTTGTGATAGAAGCGGAGGCGGCGGTGATGATAATGATGGTGGAGAGAAGCCGAGGTGGTGAGGGATGAAGTGAGAGTAAGCGATGTGCAACCAGTAGTGATGGTGACGGAGGGGAAGGCGGCGAAGTGAAAGGTATTGATGGCGGTGGCATCAGAAGTCTGAATGGTGTGTGTATTGCAGTTGTGGCGGCGATGTTGGTGGTACTGGATATGGTGATGGTTGAAAACAATCAACAGAAAGAGACGGGGAGAGAAAGAAAGAGGTTAGATAGAAAACAAAATTGTACTGACTCCCGAATGGGAAGACAAAAGAGGTTGTTTGTCATGCAGCTTTGCAATAAGATCAAAGTCGACAAATCATATCATTGTTTCAATGAAAATTGCTCATTGCTTGAAACATATTGGTCAAGTTTAATAAAATTTGATATGTACTCAATGCATGAAGTGTCATTGTTGGGCCCAAAGCTTAATGAAGAACCCGCCACAGGAGCCAGCTTAAAAGCCGCTCGATAAGGCGGCTTTTAAGCTAGTATATATATATATATATATATATATATATATATAGGCACAGGAGTAGCGTATGGTAAGTAGCTTGCTTGGCAACTACATGGTTCCGGGTTCAGTCCCACTGCGTAGCACCTTGGGCAGGTGTCTTCTACTATAGCCTCGGGCCGACCAAAGCCTTGTGAATGGATTTGGCAGACGGAAACTCAAAAGAAGCCCGTAGTATATGTATATATATATATGTATGTGTGTATATGTTTGTGTGTCTGTGTTTGCACCCCCACCCACCCACCCCAACATCGCTTGACAACTGGTGGTGGTGTGTTTACGTCCCCGTAACTTAGCGGTTCGGCAAAAGAGACCGATAGAATAAGTAGTAGACTTATAAAGAATAAGTCCTGGTGTCCATTTGTTCTGCTAAAGGCGGTGCTCAGCATGGCCGCAGTCAAATGACTGAAACAAGTAAAAAAGTAAAAGAGTATATGTATATATATATATATATATATAATATATATATATATATATATGATGGATTCTCTCGACGTGAACGACAAATGAGGGTTCAGTAAAGTAAAGCAATGATCATGTTCTATGGAAATGTATGTCCACCTACTGGTGCCTTGCAAACCTTTCGGCAAAAGGAACAAGTTAAAGATTCAGTTTACTCGAGTGCTTGTGGATCATTTACTATGTGTCTTCTTGAGCGGACAGCAAGGCCCGCTTTGCTTCGTGCCACAAAACCACAATGAAAGCAGGTAAGGTTTCCATTTGGAGAAGTTGCGTTTTGCCTGCGTGTCTTCGTGTTTGCACGAAGTTGGTCCCAGTGTTGGAGTCAACTTCGCTCAAATCTTTGAACTGAGGAGAAGCAGGACTGGCGCCAGATCCTGCTTTCTGGCGCGTTGTTTTCTCAGTGAAGAAAAGGAAATTAGGCGCGCGCGCGCGTGTGTGTGTGTGTGAAGCGGAAATGACCAATGAGTGCTCAGTAGAATGTGTTTTGATTTAAATAAAGACGGAAAAGATTATATTAAATGACATGCAAAATAAAAGCCTGATTTATTGAAATTATCTCCGTTTCTATAAAGTAAGCCAATTCTTTGGTGAAAATTGGAAGCAATTCCAAATAAGAAGAGATAATCTCAAGTATCAAAGTTTCTCCGAGATTGATATGTCATTACAGTAAAGATAATCTGATTATCTGAGGAAGTAATTTGCATAAATGAAACGAAAATGACATGTATTTGAGCAATAGAGACGAATAAGGGTACATTAAATAGCACATAAGAAAAATTCTTCATTTCTCGAAATTATTTCCACTTCAAGAAAGGGGTTGACCTATCGCTTTGAAGCAGTGCATACCTATCTATCTATCTGTCTATCTATCTATTTATCTACGTATGTATGTATATTCATGTCTCTGTGTTTGGTTATGTATATATATGTATATATATATATATATATATACCAAACACACACACACACACACACACAATAAACACACCACACAGTATATGTATGTATTATATATAATAATATATATATATATCTTATATATATATATATATATATATATATATAATATATATATATATATATATATATATATTATGGCTGTCGACTCGTTAATCGAGTATGACTCTTCTCAACACCAGCACTAACGGGTTACATACACGCAGACACCAACTCGCAGGCAATATGGAGCTGAATATTTACAGTTGAATATTACCAGATGGTTAGAGATTTGCAAACTTTTTTACACAAACAACATGATTTTGCTGTAAAGACTGCTGGAAATTGTTGTGACATTTCTTGTACATTGTCAACCTAAATTTACTTCTGTTGATCTCATTGCAAACAGAACAAGCTAATTCATCAGACTAATTATGAAAAGTTAGTAGAGGCCTATATACGCGCTTCCACTTATAACTAACTAGTCCAGCTTGGGAGAGCCAAATACGGTTGCAGATATCACCGAGTTAAGAGAGAAGGCTCATGCTAACACTTTCTTGTCTCTCGTTTTATCAGTGCACGTTTCTGCTTATTATCTTCTCGGATTTTTCTCCTCCACTTTGGTCGGTCCACTGCATCACTCTTCCATAATGGAACTCTTCAGAGAGCTAAATATTAAATCTTTGAAACGCAATTTTGGTTTACATTGCGGCCTCTTTGCTCCTTTTATCTCACCATATAATAGTCGTTTGGAAATGCATTGATCAGATTCCTTTATCAGATGGCCAGACGAGGAATTTCAGTTTCAATGCCATCCACACCATCACACTCAAGCACTTCAGAATCTAGTAATTTGTGCATCCATTTGATTATCAGTATAGAGCGCAAAAATCGTTGATGAAATCGCTCTTGTAGCCTGAAGAGCTTTCTATATACTATCCAGTCCCGTATGAGTAAAGAATGGATGAAAGTACACAAGTCATGTACTCTGTATTCTTGGATTAAGGTTATTTTCTCTATGCTTTTTGGTTCTGCTTGTAAAGGCATTCCAAAATTTCAGGGAAAGTGTATATATTCATCATAGAAACGCTGATAAATTATTTTATTTGGAAAGGCTGTCAGCAAAAACAAAGACGTTTACCTCTCTAATAACAGCTTTATTGTATGCAGATCCACTCAGAGATTTATTGTATGCAGATCCACTCACAAGGCTGAAGTAGAAGGCACGTGCCCAAGGTACCACACAGCCACGCCTGCACATGTGTGTATGTGTATGTGGAGTGTGTGTCTATGTGTGTGCGGATGTGTGTGTATGAGTATGTGTGTGTATGTGGTGTGTGTGGGGGGGGGGGTGCAATGACATGGTGCAATGCTTTCGCGCATTATTTTCGGACCCTTTATAATCAGGGGCAGACATAACCTCTCGACTCTAACATCTTTGAACCCAAGGGAACTTCCATATAAACATTCTAAATGCAGGCGCAGGCAAAGAATCTTGCTTCTCAACCACATGGTTCCGGGTTCAGTCCCACTACATGGCACTCTGGGCAAGTGTCTTCCACTATAACCTCGGACCGACCCAAAAATTGTGAGTGAATTTGGTAGTGAAAAAAGCCCGTCGTTTATATATATATATATATATATATACAAAAAGCAATAAAGATTCAAGTTAATTTAAATGAATTTACTTGAATATGGTACCTAACTTAGATGCACCAAAAAAAACTATACTGTTTTAACAATACAGTAATGTGGGGTGATATAAGCGAGAAAGAAGCAACAAGAATGGATAGGTTTTTAGTACAATCGTTTCATACAAGGACAGGCTTTATTAAAAGTTGTAAAAATTACAGCATATAAAGTGTCATTGTGTTCAACCATTGATAAATTTATCGCCTGTGACTCCCGAATATGAAATCCTCTTCATTTCTCTGGAAACTTACATCTACACCATTGGAAATGTGCATCTTTACAAAGGATTAATCACCCTCTCTGTAATGCTAATAAGCAGGAATTGAGACCCACCTCGTTGTGATTAACAATGGATAATTTGTCTTCTGTGAGTATGTAATCCTCATCATATCTCTGGAATTCATATGTGCTCTATGGATTAGGTCACCTTCTCTGTGATGCTATTAGAACTTTTAAAATTCTGTGATAAGACTGTACATCATCTTTAAAGAACTTAAATGAACTTTGAAATCTGTTTATGTTACTTAATTATGTACATTACTTATGAGTATAGCCTCAACCATAGGATGTCTAGAGAACTCACATGTATTTAGCTGATGAGTACGGGACACGTTTATATGCTGTAATTTTTACAACTTTTAATAAAGCCTGTCCTTGTATGAAACGATTGTACTAAAAACCTATCCATTCTGTTGCTTCTTTCTCGCGTAATATATATATATATGTATGTGCTGTGTGTGTGTGTGTGTGTGTGTGTATATGTATATACATATATTATATATATATATATATATATATATATATATAGAGAGAGAGAGAGAGAGAGAGGAGAGAGAGAGAGAGAGAATGGCCTAGTGGTTAGAGCAGTGGACTCGCGGTCGAGGGCCGCGGGTTCGAATCTCAGACCGGGCGATGTGTGTGTTTATGAGCGAAACACCAAGCTCCGCGCGGCTCCGGCAGAAGGTAATGACGAACTTCTGCTGACTCTTTCGCCACAACTTTCTCTCACTCTTTCCTCCTGCATCTTGTAGCTCACCTGCAACGGACCGGCGTCCCGTCCAGGTAGGGAACTTATACGCCAAGGAAACCGGGAAACCGGCGCTTATTAGCCAGGCATGGCTCGAGAAGGAATAAAAATATAATATAAATATATATATATATATATATATATATATATATATATATATATATATATATATATATATATATATATAGTATATATTATGTATGGATGTTTGTGTGTGTGCTTGGTGTTGTCACCTCATCACCGCTTGACAACCGGATTAGCGCTTCGGCAAAAATATACGATAGAATAAGTACCAGGTTTTAAAAAATAAGTCCTGGGGTTGACTTGTTTAACTAAAGATCCTTTAAGGCGTTGAAATGAAGTGCCCTGTTGAAGAACATCACATTCTGCCTAGTCCAGAGATCGAGCACACGTCCTGATGATCATCATGGACTTAACCACTAGACCATATGTGTCTGTGTGGATGAGGACGTGCGCGCGCGTAAGTATATACGTTAATAGCATACACATATTTCTACACATATGTATATGTATTTGAATAGAGTGTGTACATTTTTTTTCGTATGTCATTTTTTTCGTATGACATTCAGGAGGAACAGTGCGCATGACCCGAGCAGGACATCTCAGAATTGAATCCGATGAAGCCCACATTCAATGTCACCCAAGGATCCTGGTGCGATGTTGAACTAAGGGGCCTGTACATCCATGCATGCATGCACCCACCCATCCATCCATCCATCCATCCATCCATCCATCCATCACATCCATACATACATACATACATACATATTATACAAGCAAATTCATTCATTAATGGATGTACTTGTATCTACATTATGCACTCACAATATATAAATACGTATACATTTATATACATACATGCATATAATATATATATATATATATATATATATATATATACACACACACATTTATATATATACACACACGCTCACACACGTAGAAGCAATTGATTAAATCTAATTTGTTGTATGCAAACCTACGCGCACATACTCACACGCAAATAAATTATACACATTCAGATATTCTAAAAACTTTATAGCTGCAGACATATTAACGTATATACCCATACGGATACACAAATGAACTTTAATACACATACATACATACATACATACATACATACATACATACATACATACATACATACATGCATATGCGTGTGTGTGTGTGCGTATACAGTTCCTCTAAATGCGTGTGCATTATATATTTACATATATATATATAATATATATATATATATATATATATATATATATATATAGGTAGTATGTATGTATGTGTGTGTGTATATAATATATAGATATATATATATATATATATATATATTTTCAACAATTGAGGGTAAAATTAATATTATTAATCAGTTTCACCAAGTGTTCAGTATGTAAGGGACCATTATAGGCGAATTCAAAATATTACATTATATATAAGGGCTTAGTAAAATAAATACTTTGCCACATACTGAACTCATTAGAAATAGCAGCTAAAGAAATTTCTTCAGCTATTTGAAATTCTTGCTTGCATATTCGAATTGATAGCACTTTTAGTTCGAGCAGAATTCTATAGGTGATTAGAAGCCGAAAGAGTATGCTCCCGACTTTAAGTGTTCCCAAATCCGATTCAAGGAATTCTGAGTGAAGAAAGAAAAAATGTCGAATTGACTAATCTAGAAACGTACGTTCTCAAATAACCTTTGCACTTGATTTTTTATGTTTTTCCCCCTACTTTTGTGAGTTAGTTTAGGCAAACACTATCTGAGAGAGATCTTCTTTAAGTATTAGAAATAGCTGAAGAAATTCTTTAGCTGCTATTTCTAATGAGTTCAGTATGTGGCAAAGTAATTTATTTTACTAAGCCCTTATATAAAATATATATATATATATTATATACACATGTACATTCATGCATACATACATACATACATACATATATACATGCATATATATATGTATGTATATGTATGTATATATGTATATACATGTGTATGTGTGTGTATGTATAAGTGTGTGTGTGTGTACGTGTGTGTGCGCGCGCGCGCGTGCAAATTCGATCGCAGTTACATACCAACATATTTAATTGTGTTCATGCTTCGCTCGAAACATTCATCTTCCCTGTAGAACCACTCCCTGCTATATGTTGGAGTGCAATATGTGTGGGTGGGTTTGTATAATTTCTGGGTGTGTGCTAATGCGTGACTATCTGTGTATACTTGCGTTTTGTGTGGACATTTTTTTTTACGTACGTATATACGTGTGTCGTGTTTTGTTATGTACATTTCAGAAAATGTACAATTTCGGTGTATGTGCACGCGTGTATAATCTATTGAATGTGCGTAGGGGAAAGGGTTGTATATGACGAGTGGACATACAAGTAGTGTGTATGAAGTGTATAGCGAGGTGTATATTGTGTGTGTGTGTGTGTGTGTGTGTGGAATATATGTAGCATGTGTATAGATTTTGTATATAGTATGTATATAGAATGTATATAACATCTGTAAAGGTGCGTTGTTTTGAAATTCCTTGTACGTGTTGTGTTTGTGTGTTTGTGGTGTGTGTGTGTGTGTGTGTGTGTGTGTGTGTGTGTGTGTGTGTGTGTGTGTGTGTGTGCGCGTGTGTCTGTCTGTGTTATTGTGTGTGTGTGAGTGTGTATTTGTGTGTGTGTGTGTCTGCGTGTGTGGGTATGAGAGAGAGTTTGTGTGCGTATGTGTATTAGTGAGAAGGGTGCGTGTGTGTGTGTGTGTGTGTGTGTGTGTGTGTGTGTGTGTGTGTGGTGTGTGTGTGTGTGTGTGTGTGTGTGTGTGTGTGTGTGTGTGTGTACACCCAGTTTGTCCTTGTCTTCGTCAATGATTGCCTTCGATTAAATTGATTCAGTTCACCAACAAGGTTAAAACACAGTTCGTCTGCTCTGACATGTCATATAATAACGATTGATTATTTGATTGATTGGGTGAGTGAGTGAGTGAATGATTGATTGATTGATTGATTGATTGATTAAGTGACAGATCGGTTGATCGATCAGTGGTCAATGTCATAACTAAAGTGACGAAACAAAACAAGTAAGAAAGGCGAAAATACAAAGAAAAAAGATTAACGTAAATGTTTACTCACTTGGACAATTTAAATGTTCCTGCCTTTTTTTGACTCTCCTTTTTAAAATTACTAATTGTTGTGTCCTTGTATATTTTAGTCAGATCTTTTTAGTTGCCGTTTATCGTTTTCTATTTTTCCTCTTTTAAGTATTTTTTTTGGACTTTTACTGAATCGAGGAGTAATTTCCGAAGTTTTCTCGATCTTTCGCTGGATATCGGACGAGATTATAATTATTATTATTATTATTATTATTATTATTATTATTATTATTATTATTATTATTATTGTTGTTGTTGTTGTTATTATTATTATTATTCCGGGTATTCATAAAGAAGTACGTTACTTGTTTAGTTATTCCTCTTAATCATTTATTACGTTTTTTTTTTATTTTTCTTTCTTTCAACACCACCCGTTTTCAAAAATGTATACAAGATACTGTTGCCTTTTAAATATAATTCGTTTTAGTTCCATAGTCTTCTTCGAAATTCTCCTAGTTGTTCCATAACAATCTTTAAATGTATATATATGTATATATATATATATTTATATATCTTTGTATGATTCTTCACTGTTGCTCCCTTTGTTCTTTCGTCTCGAAATATCACTTTGTGAGAGTAAAATTAATTTTATTTTAATTTTTTGTTTTTGTTTGTTTGTTTGTTTTTGTTTTCTTCGGAGCTGTACGAAAGTCCTAGGCAAGCACGCCAATCAGTCGACCGGCTGCGGCGTCGGAGTCAATGAAGGAAAGACGAAGTAGCACAGAGAGAGAGAAAGAGAGAGAAGGAAACAGCGAGAGAAGGAGGGGGAGTGGGGAATAGGAAGAGAAGCAGTGATTGTGATATTTTTATTGAGGGAGAAAGAGAAGAGCGAAGTCGAACGACAGAATTCGATCCTTATGTTTATATTCGTTCAGTGAACGCCACCCACCTACATGTGAGCTAACCAAGATGTTACTACTAAACTGGAGCGTTGGCCTAAACGCTTGCGTAGGTTTGCGTGCTCTTCGCAGAATGATCAGGCACCAATCTAATCTGCATATATTTGTGATTGTGTTCGATTACGTAGAGCGCGCGCTTGTGTAGATACACACACACACAGATACATCCATATATATAATATATATATATAATATATAGATATATATATATAATATATATATATATAATTATACATACATACATACATACATACATACATACATACATACATACATACATACATACATATACATACATACATACATTCGTTCATAGATAAATACATACGTGCGTGTGTAAGTGTATACATGAGTGTGTGCTGAGATATATTCGTTTGTTTGAGTCATTGGACTGCGGCCATAGTGGGACACCACCTTGAAAGGTTTCGTCGGACAAATCACCGCCAGTATATACATTATAAACATTAGTACATATTCTATCATTCCTGGGGGGTCTTTTCTGTTGTTGTTTTTGTTGTTGTTGTTGTTTTGCTTTGTTTTGTTTATTTTTTTTCCTAAAACGTTAACTTACAAAGCATCAAACGAGACAACAAATGTCAAACAGTGGGACACACACGCACACGCACACGCCCCCACGCACGCCCACACACACACATACACACATACACACACATACGATGGCTTCCACACAGTTTCCCCCCAATAAGATTCATGCACAAAGCGTTGGTCGACTCGGGATTATAATAGAAGGACGACACTTGGCTAAAGTATCGCGCATTTCGACTGGACCTGTAAATACATAGTTGCTTAGCAAATCTCAGGCCACAAAGCCATCCCTGCGCTTATATATAATATATGTGTGTGTATTTTTCGCATATGTATTTATGCGTGTATGTATGAACTAGGGGTGGGTAATAGAAAGTTCAAGGTCTCACAGTGACCAGTAGTTCCATCTCGGAAAGGAATCCTCGGACAGTCTGAGATCTCGAGACGATACTGTGATACTGACTGTTAGTCACTGAGAAGCATTCAACTTGCCGATATCCACAATAAAATTGTTACTATGTGTAGCTTCATAGAGAATCTCTGTCTTCCTCTCTTTCTCTGTGTGTGTGTGTGTGTGTGTGTGTGTGTGTGTGTGTGTGTGTGTGTGTGTGTGTGTGTGTGTGTGTGTGTGTGTGTGTGTGTGTGTGTGTGTGTGCATGTAATATAATATGTATATCTGTATATGTGGAGGCGCGTGGCTTAGTGGTTAGGGTATCAGCACCATGATCGTAAGATTGTGGTTTCGATTCCTGGACCGGGCGACGCGTTGTGTTCTTGAGCAAAACACTTCATTTCACGTTACTCCAGTCCACTCAGCTGGCAAAAATGAGTAACGCTGCGATGGACTGGCGTCCCGTCCAGCTGGGGAACACATGCGCCATAGGAACCGGGAAACCGGGCCCATGAGCCTGGCTAGGCTTTAAAAGGGTGCATTTATTTATTTTTATTATATCTGTATATGTGCGTGTAATATGAATATCTGCGTGTGTGTTTGTGAGTGTGTGTGTGTTTGTGTGTGTGGACAGGTGGTTAGGGTGTTGCGCTTACGATCACAAGATCATGGTTTCCATTCCTGAACAAGCTGTGCGTTTTTTTTGTTTTTTCTTTGGATAATAACCCTGTGATGAACTGGTTGTTCCGATCAGGGGAAAATGGTCTGCCCACCTTGTTAGCGGAGTGGCATCATTTGAAAGCAGCAACAATGCAAGGAATAGCATTGGGACCGGTGGTAGATAATATCCATAATCAAGTCGATACAGTAATATATATGGGCGTGTGTGAGGGCGAATATGTGTGTATTAGATACGTGTATATTTATATACACATATATCATGCATACCTGTGTGTGTGTGTGTGTGTGTGTATGTGTGTGTGTGTGTGTGTGTGTGTGTGTGTGTGTTTGACTATGTGCATGTATGTGTGTGTGTTTATAGTGTGTGGTACAAATTTCAACAAGTATAGTATTCGATCAGTTAAAAGCGAAAAGATATAAATAACCACATAAAACCTGGTGAAATACAACTACCTAGAGTAGTTTTTTTGTGGTTTTAGAAACTAGAGTAGTTTTTTGTGGTTTTTAGAAACTAGAGTAGTTTTTTGTGGTTTTTAGAAACAGCAGCAGCAGCAAGAAGAAGAAGAGAAGAAGAAGAAGAAGAAGAAAAGAAGAAGAAGAAGAAGAAGAAGAAGAAGAGAAGATGAGGAGGAGGAGGAGGAGGAGGAGGAGGAGGAGAAGAAGAAGAAGAAAAGAAGAAGAAGAATCCTTTCTAATATAGGCACAAGATCTGAAATTTGGGGGGAAGGGGACTAGTCGATTACATTAATCCCCTAGTGTTTCACAGGTACTTAATTTATCGACATCAAAAGGATAAAAGGTAAAATCAACCTCGGCGGAATTTGAACTCAGAAAGACGGACGAAATGCCGCTAAGCATTTTACCCGCCGTGCTAACGATTCTACCAGCTCGCCGCCTTATTACAATAATAATAATAATAATAATAATATAATAATAATAATATTTCCTATTATATGTATGTATGTAATGTGTTTATTAAGTAGCTGTCTAACCGTACTTCTTGTTGACTCTATTTTTTCAATTATATATACGTATCTATGTATAATATGTAACACACTTGGCCAAGTCATATTTAGTCAATAGTCCCTAGTGGCTCTGGGTGTTGAGCTCACGATAAGAAGTGTCTATGATTCCAATGACATGGCCATCTAAAATAAATAACAGGAAAGTGCTATGAGTTGGTACAATAAAACTTGCTGCCAAACTACATTCCCTAGTCAGGAATGAATGTGTGTGTGTGTGAGAGAGAGGAGAGGGGATCTATTTATTTGTGAGTTAATTATTATACACATAAGTGACAGGCGAAGAAATTTTTATACACATAAGTGACAGGCGAAGAAATTTATATATATATGTTTCTTTATTATCCACAAGGGGCTAAACATAGAGGAGACAAACAAGGACAGACAAACGGATTAAGTCGATTACATCGACCCCAGTGTGTAACTGGTACTTAATTTATCGATCCCGAAAGGATGAAAGGCAAAGTCGACCTCGGCGGAATTTGAACTCAGAACGTAGCGACGGGCGAAATACCGCGAAGCACTTCGCCCGGCGTGCTAACGTCTCTGCCAATTCGCCGCCTTAGGCGAAGAAATTTATATATAGTGGAGAAATTTATATACTTAGTTATATCCGACCACTCTCCTTGTACTTTCAACATTTCTCATATTAGTGCAAGGTGTCGTTTTGAAAGAGGCGACAAATGTGTCAGTATAAAGTCATGCTTTTTTTCCCTCTTTTTTTTTGTTGTTTTGGGCTTTCAGATTGTTTATTTAGTTTATTTATTTAGTTAGTCCACTTTCAAGTATTTTTGCTGTGTAAATGAAATTAAAGCACTACAACCGTTTGTCTTTCCAACCACGCGGTTCTGAGCTCAATACTGCTGCGGAGCAAACTTTACGAGTGTCTTCTGCTTAGGTTCCGACTGACGAACGTCTTGTAAGTGGAATTTTGTATATATATATATAAACTGTGCAGATGCCTGTCACATTTATGCGTAAATGTGTGTGTATGTGTGTATGCAAAGATATATATGTACATATACTTTCACGCCCAGCATAACCATACACATACACACATTTATATACAGTACGTAATGGGAATTTGTTGGATCTAGGCCATTATCTCAGTCAGCACTCTTGCAAACTCCCAGATAACAGGATGAACGTAGGGGAAAAACAATCCAGTAAGTCTTAAATGTTTCACACAAATTGAAAATTCAGGAAATTTTCATAAATTGCTGAGTGTAACATAAAAAGAATTTAGGAATGAAAACATTAATATCACATTTAATATCCAGTTACAATTGTTTCGATAACAGGTTAAGTATATAAACCGTTGAATATGCAGGAACAAATACAAACAATGATTATGCGACTTCATGCAATATTGAAGGAAACCCACTCCTGTCATTTCATGATGATTTTCAGAAGGCGTGATGTACTTACTTATGGATAAACACGTTTATAAATATAAGCAGTGAGTGTGTTTTAGAGTATTGTAGTGAGAAAGAAACCATATTGACATCCCTAGGGTAAGGAACGAAGTATAGGAATTATATAGACAGAAAATCGTGTATACTACTAGATAAGATGGACTATGACATCAAGGCAAACTAGCTCAGGTGAGAGAAAAGATGAACACTATAGCAGGCTGTCTGAACAGAGAGGAAGGTATTCAAATATGTGTAGCGGTGAACAGAATGATAACAAAATCGCAAGGTAACATTAAGGGAAATGAGTACGTCAAGAGCAACATCGACGAAATAAGGAGGATAAAAGAGAAGAAAGGGGAAGGGAATGAATGAGAAAGAAAGAAGGAGATAGAAAATGTAAGAGGATTATGAAGAATAGGAAGATAGAAAACTAGAAATTTAGAAGTAAAGAGGTACCGGTAAAGGGGACGGTTAATGTCCCGTGAAACCGTGTAGAATATCTAGCCAAATCATAGTCTAGATTTAATAATATATTAAAATCATTCCAATATACTAAACAAGTAAACACTTATACAAGAAAGAGAAATTATAGTACAAGAAAGAGAAAAAGTGAAATGTGGATCATTGCGATAGTTAGGAGCGAGGTTATAATTTAACGATCAATACTCTAGAAAACAGTCAATATCTTTACAAAGGATAAAAAGGGTTGTAGAACTACAAGTACGAAAAAAATCAGAAAAGTAACTGTAAAAATTAAAGTACAAGCAATAGAAATGTACATCCAATTATAATTTCATGATATGTAGGTTAGCTAAATGGAATCATTAAAAAGAGTTTATTAAATTGGTGTGACAACTTATTAACAACTCATTACGTTTATTAATTAGCTCAGACCTACATCTTAGGATGTCAAATACCTCCATGCAACATAAATTACAGCTCCCCACCCACCCCTTGTTCGTATAAGTGACCATGAAATAGATTAATCTTTAATGTCCCAATTAAATTTTGATACTATTAACCTTACTAGGTAGTGAGGAATTATTGGTTATATTATAACTAAAACCGTTGTTAGGAAGAGGCATAGAATCAATAGTAATACTTACAGTAGATCAAAATGTATTATTAATAGAAGAGCTAGAGACAAGAAAACTACTAGAAGTATTAAAACTACATACGTAATTTCTAATATTTTCAGTTTCTTATTATTAATAGCGGCTACATTATCAGTTTAAATCAAGTGAGGTGGAGTACGAAAATTAACAGCGTGCATTTTAAATAATTTGCAATATTTCCAATATTGTTAGGTATTAGACCCCCTCCGCCCCCCACCAAAAAAAAAAAACGATTGCGGGATTATCTGCGAGGCATAGCATTTCACGCATTGTAGTGAGGGTACTAGGTGCATGTTGTTCATGTTAAAGAGGCGAAGTGTCATAATATTTTTCTATGTTGTTTTTTTGATATGTACATGTCTGTGCAAGGCGGCGAGCTGGTAGAAACGTTAGCACGCCGGGCGAAATGCGTAGCCGTATTTCGTCTGCCGTTACGTTCTGAGTTTAAATTCCGCCGAGGTCGATATAATCGACCTAATCCGTTTGTCTGTCCTTGTTTGTCCTCTCTGTGTTTAGCCCCTTGTGGGTAGTAAAGAAATAGATATGTGCATGTCTGTGCATTATCGTGCTTTAGTAAGACAAGATCAATGTGACCACGTTGAAGGATGTTTTCAAGATCTCTGTTCATGAAGTCAATTCAGACTTTGCTTTCATA
>NC_042999.1:130112449-130147449 GCF_006345805.1 Octopus sinensis | reverse complement strand
CCAAAAGAAGGTCGTGGTGACTGTTTGGTGGTCTGCGGCCGGTCGCATCCATCACAGCTTTTTTGGATCCAGGCGAAACCATTACGGCGGAGAAGTATTGTCAGCAAATGGATAAAATGCATAAGAAACTCCGACAACAACAACTAGCATTGGTCAATAGAAAAGGACCAATTCTTCTCCACGACAATGTTCGACCGCACGTCGCACAACTGACCCTGCAGTAGTTGAACGAATTGGGCTACGAAACTCTGCCTCATCCGCCATATTCACCAGACCTCTTGCCTACCGACTACCACTTATTCAAGCATCTCGACAACTTCCTGCGTGAGAAATGCTTCCAAAACTAAGACGATGCCAAACATGCCTTCAACGACTTCATCGCCACCAGAACGCAGGATGGATTTTTATGCTACTGGCATAAATTAACTTGTTTCGCATTGGCAAAAATGTGTTGATTCTGATGGTGTTTATTTCGAATAATAAAGTTTTGTTTGAGCCGAGATATGTGCATCTGAATTTAAAGGTTAAAAACCGCAAGCACTTTCTTGGCAACCTAATAAAACTTGTTTTATAACATTAAAGGATCTTTGTGGTTTTCGTCACTGTTTACAATTACCTTTAAAAAATTTTTTTAATGTATCATATAGATGTAATTTTTGACGCTGAATCCGAATTTGTTATTCATTTATTCCAGAAATATTTTGTAAAAATGTTGCAGGTGTTCAAACATTGATAATTTTCGGAATTTTCAGCCAATCAGAAAACAGCGCGTTCGCTGCCTCTTCTATCATCAGGGCGTGGGGGTGGGGGGCATCGGCATGTCAAAACATTTGTGTATTTTAGCCAATCAGAAGCGAGTATTTTAGACATCACCGTGGCGAAGAACTCTGGTACCTAAGATGTTACCTCGGAAATGAGTTTACATAGCCATTTGAGGGCGTACCCTTCTTTCTGATGGTCTTTGGACACGAAGAAACTGCCGTCACCCATTGTCACATCACAATACGACTAACTAGTTGTGGAGTGTGCATAGAAATTCTCTCACACTATTTCGACTTTCCCGCTTCCCAGCTTATTTTTCTTTCTTTCTCTTCATAGTTAAATGTTCTTCAAAGGTATTTCCCAGGAGTTTGAGAATTATTAGAAAACTTACATTTCCTTTTCTCTTGGCTGAACAATAGATGCTAAGAAGTATATGAGGGGTGTTTATTAAAGATTTCTCCTGGCCCACTTCCGGTTATTGCATGTCTTTAAATGTCACATTGTAAATTGCAGCTTTCCACTAGTATTCGTTGGTCTTTTATGGCTGCTGAAGAGGACTAAGATATTATTTTGTGTTCATTTTATTTTTATTATTATTTCCGAGGTAAAGTCTTAGCTCCAGTCACAACCTACCAACTTCTACAGACGATTATTTTCATTATTTACAATTGACGGATACTTGTTCTCATCTTGTTTGTTGTTAACGCAACGTTTCAGCCGATATACCCTCCAACCTTCATCAGGTGTCTTGGGGAAATTTCGAACCTGGGTTCTCATTCCTAAGGTATTTTTCAAAGGTCATTGCCTGGAATCGAATTCGGAATCTTGGGGTTAGTAGCCCGCGTTCTTAACCACTACGCTATATGCCCGTGGGCATCTACAGACGATGTTTTCACGGCTGTATAAAGCGATGAGAGATGTCACCATTGTCGGTGGCTACGTAGAAAAGGACTAATAATTATTTCAAGTTTCGTTTATCTCAATCCTTGGGAAGTGGGTCAGGGAAAATCTTTAATGAACACCCCTCGTAGGTTAAAGTAGTGAAGAAAGGCAAACAGTTAGACAATGCTACAGAAGGACATTTAATTTCATTTTACATTCAATCTAAAACTTAGAATTTAGCTACATTAACGAATAGTTTTAAATTAGTACAAAATGGTAAATATAGACTCTGACATCTGTTTCTGGGATAGCAAAATGTCTGGGATATAGTAACCAAAACAAAGAAGCACCACGTGTTCCATAGCTGATTGCGAAGAACTCTGTTTCCATAGTAACCAAAGATGCTGCGCATGCGCACTAGGAATATAACCACCACTTGTTCTATAGCTGTTTATTTTCATAACAGATAGAACTCACATTCAACAAGTTTAGCAAACTAAAATTGTTGAGTGTGACTTCTATCTCACACTCAACTTTACTAAAATTGTTGAGTGTGAGTTCTATCTGTTATGAAAATAAACAGCTCTAGAACAAGTGGTGGTTACATTCCTAGTGCTCATGCGCAGCATCTTTGGTTACTATGGAAAAAGTGTTCTTCGCAATCAGCTATGGAACACGTGTGCTTCTTCGTTTTGGTTACTATAGAAACAGACTTCTTCGCCAAGGTGATATCTAAAATATTTGCTTCTGGTTGGCTAAAATACCCAAATTTTGCAAATTTTAAAGGCTAGCAACTTTTTAATTATGGATTTATAGGGAAAATGAATTTCATTTTCATAACAAGTATACAAGACTTTTAATCCATGTTCCAAATTTGAAAACCTGAAACAAAACTGTAGACAGTAACGAAAACCACAAAGATCTACATTAAAAATACATAACGGTTGATAAAACATATTTAGCTATAAGTGTCAGAAATGAATGACAGAGTGAGGAATAAGATATACATATAAGAGAAAAAGAAAAGGAGGGTGAAGAGAAGCACAAAGGAAAGAAAGAAAGAAAGAAAGAAAGAAAGAAAGAAAGAAAGAAAGAAAGAAAGAAAGAAAGAAAGAAAGAAAGAAGTAGAGCTTTCACTGAACAGTGAACATAAATAGCTGTATACACAAAAGTTGTTTTTGTCAGAAGTGAATAAGAAAATGTAAGGCTTGGCATTATGCAACTGACTGAATATGGAGAGAAGGAAGCAGAGAAGGGGGTAGGGTAAGAAGTTGAAAGGTGTGTTTATTATTAAGAAGGAGTGTGAAGCAGTAGAAAGAAAGGATAAATATTTATTTGGGAAACGTATAAAAAAAATAACATAAGGTTGATGATAACGTACCAGGATGACTAGAGAAAGAAAGAAAGAAAAGAAAGAAAAGAAAGAAAAAAAAAAAAGAAAGAAAGAAAAGAGAGAAATAAAGAAAAAGAAAAACATAAAGAAAGAAAGAAGAAAGAAAGAAGGAGCCACGGAAGGAAGGAAGGAAGGAAGGAAGGAAGAAGGGGGAGAAAGAAAGAAGAAGAAAGAAAGAAGAAAGAAAAAAGAAAAGGAGGAGGAAGGAAGAGGAGGAAGGAAGAAGGAAGGAAGAAGGAAGAAGAAAGAAAGAAAGAAAGAAGAAAGAAAGAAAGAAAGAAAGAAAGAAAGAAGAAAGAAGAAAGAAGGAAGGAAGGAAGGAAGAAGGAAGGAAGGAAGGAAAGGAAGGAAGAAGGAATGAAAGAAAGAAAGAAAGAAGAAAGAAAAGAAAGGAAATAAGAAGAAAGAAAGAAAGAAAGAAAGAAAGAAGAAGAAGGAAGGAAGGAAGGAAGAAAGGAAGGAAGGAGGAAGGAAGAGGAGGAAAGAAAGAAAGAAAGAAAGAAAGAAAGAAGGAAGGAAGGAAGGAAGGAAGGAAGGAAGGAAGAAAGAAAGAAAGAAAGAAAGAAAGAAGAAAGGAAGGAAGGAAGGAAGGAAGGAAGGAAGGAAGGAAGGAGGGAAAGAAAGAAAGAAAGAAAGAAAGAAAGAAAGAAAGAAAGAAAGAAAGAAAGAATGAAAGAAAGAAGGAAGGAAGGAAGGAAAAAAGAAAGAAAAAAGAAAAGAGGAGAGGTGAATATACTTAAGTTTTCGGAGATTTGAATAGTAAAGCGAGGGAAGAATAGAAGTAGAGAGTCGTGATAATAAAAAGAAGAGACAGAAAAAGAGGAAACATACGTATGCATTAACAGCATAGGCAAAACGATCATTAAAAATAAAATGAACACAAAATATAGTTAAAAGACGTACAAGATTTTTATAGTAAATTCGAGTTTATTGTTCAGCCAAGAGAAAAGGAGATGTAATTTTTCCAATAGTTCTCAAACTCATGGGAAATACTTTTGAAGAACTTACTTGTACTTGTACTTGTGACGGCGTTCACCCAGGGTGGGTTGAGCAGGCTTCTTCTCTGTTCCTAACGGCATCACGAACCATGGCAGTCCACGCTCGACGGTCCTGTGCGAGGTTACTGGAGATAGCAAGCCATTTGCGGTTCCATCTGCGCAGACCGACCACCTGCGGACCTGAGAGTTCGGAGAGGTCTTCCTTTATCGTCGTTGCCCAGGTCTTCAGCTGCCCGCCCCTGCGTTTGCGCCAGCTGGGAAATGGAGGTGAGAGGAGGACATCGCGAATCAGCTCACCCTCTGGACACCGGGCCGCATGACCGAACCAGCTTAGGCGCCGTTGTAGAAGCACTGAAGGGAGGGGCCGGAGATTCGGGCGACGACGAAGACCGGTTGTAGGAACCCGATCAATGGGCCGGCAGCGAAGAATGCGGCGAAGACATTGAAGAACATTTAGCTATGAAGAGAAAGAAGAAGAAGCTAGGAAGCAGGAAGGATGAAATAGTGTGAGAGAATTTCTATGCACACCTCCACAACTAGTTAGTCGTATCTTGAAGCGACAATGGGTGACGGCAGTTTCTTCGTGTCCAAAGACCATCAGAAAGAAGGGTACGCCCTCAAATGGCTACGTAAAGGGATCCTTGATTTTTCTTCCTGCCTGTACCTAGTAGTTTTAAACTGACAGTAACTCTGCGCAGTCCAGTTCCTTGGAGATCAGACCACAGTGGCGATGCGGACTAAGCGGGCTAAGACGACTGTGATAACCAGCAAGTAGTAGGTTTTACGTTGAAGTGGCCTTCTTCTAGATGAATTGTCTTACAGGGCAGGAAAGCTCCACTTTCTCCGGACTTACGGAGCGGTATTAAAGAGGGCATCGGATCGCCTAAGTGACTCGCCTTCTTGATTTGCTGTCAAAGTCAACTCTCCTAGTCTTATCCTTTCCTAAGGTACTCACAAAGTAGTGAGGGTTAGTGATTGAAGTTTATTCAGTGAATACTAATTAGCCTATAGCTGGGACCCTGACCCCTGCTATTACTTCGGATCAGAGTAGATCGAGAACAATAGATGCTAAGAAGTATACGTGGGGTGTTTATTAAAGATTTCTACTGACCCACTTCCGGTTATTGCACGAAACAGAACTTGTACAGATGTAATCATACATGTCTTTGAATGTCGCATTGTAAATTGCAGCTTTCTACTAGTATTCTTTAGTCTTTTACAACTGCTGAAGTGGACTACGATGTTATAATGGAGGCGGTTGAATGCAGATCAGTGAACAGGATTTTATAATTGAAAGGTCGTACACCAAAAGAGACTCTCGATGAGATGAAAGAAGTTAATTTACAATTGACGGATATTTGTTCTCATCTTGTTTGTTGTTAACACAACGTTTCGGCCGAAATACCCTCCAACCTTCATCAGGTGTCTTGGGGAAATTCCGAACCTGAGTTCTCATTCCTGACTCTGACATCTGTTTCTGGGATATCCCAGCTATTAGAGCATCATATCGAGCGAAGCTTCTATAAGTTGGATATTCCGTCATCGGAGAAAATATAGGTGAGATAGTGAAAGAAAGTTCCGCATCAATTATATATGTAGTGGTTCGTTATGTCCCGGAGGGTAGGTGGATCCAATTAAATCCAGTTAGATCGGGTCTTCTTTAGGTAAATCCATGATCAGAAAAAATGGTTGAGTGGTATAACATGGTGAGAAGAGAGAAAGAATTGTTATGCAGGTGCTAAGAGGTAGTTCCACATTCCTCAGAAGCCTGGAACTCCCGAACAAGAGCTTCATCACTGTATGCAGTTTAAAGTCATAGATTGGACAAATGAGTAGAAGGAAGGAAAATGGAAGAATGACAAAAATATGAACCAAAGATGGGCGACATACTCCCAGCACACATTCTGTGTTCATTTTCATGGTGAGAAGTTAATTTATATGTATAAATTAGTTGAAAAATCATTGGTTGAAACTGATTTTATTTATAATAATTCTGTTCTCTAAATAGTTCTGCTAATCTAGTATCATGGCATATATAATCTAGCTGTTATTTATTTTCAAATCTAATAATACTCACTTAGAAACGAAGATTAAGTCGGGTCTGACTCCAGGATTGTTGATATAACAATATCAGCTGATCTTAACATGGTGCAGCCGTCTGGCTTGTCATTTCTTGTCAAAGCCAGCTATTTATTAACGTTAATTTACAATGCTATTCACTTACAACCAGTTTCCATGTAGTATCATTATCTACAACAGTGGTTCTTAACTGGGGTCCATATGACCCCTGGGGGTCTGTAGAAGATTTTGGGGGCTACAAACAAAATAGTAAATTGTGGATCCACAGCAATATATTAAGGGTCCATGGGAAAATTTTGCTTTACATGCATTTATTGCAAGAAACAGGTTTCTTTCTCTAACAACTTTTATAGTTCAACCCGCACAAGTGAATGTGTGAAAATCAAAATAGAGGTTTTGAAAGAAGTATCTATAAAACTAGTCTTTGAGCATCAAATAGCTATGGAGGTACACAAGAGGAAAACAGTAATCAACGTGTGTGTGTGTGTGTGTGTGTGTGTGTGTGTGTGTGTGTGTGTGTGTGTGTGTGTGTGTGTGTGCGCGTGCGTGTGTGTGTGCGTGTTAGCACGAATGAAACTATATAAAGAACGGCTAACGGAAAATGACAAATAGACAGAAAATTTCTCCTCAGCTCTAGCATCAATAATCAGGGCTGTTTCGGTGCATGTACCTTGCAGTACCATTAATCTAGTGGATCCTAGTAATGGTAATCCTAGTAGTGGATCCTAGTAATAGAACAGAATTCTGAAGACTTAAAACACGAGGTATTACAGACGAAAAAAAATAGTAACACAGTTCAACGTAAAAGAATGTAATCTTTCGATTGCGCCCGAAAGACGCAAAAGTGTTACTAGGAAACGGAAGAAGGAAGAAGAAGCAAGACTTGTTACGTGTGAACAAGACAGTGATTGTGATTTTAAAAAAGGGTAAGAGACAAGCATGCTGGGATGGGTACGGGAATAGAAGTTTGAGGAAGCGATAGAAGAAATGCGGTGAGAGAGAGAGAGAAAGATAAAGACGGAGAAAGAAAGATATAGAGAAGAAGAAAAAGCAGTGGTCATGAGAAATTCCTCTTGATTCTAGACTTTTGAGTTGGGGCTTTCCCTGCCCATTTATCTTTTAATTTCCCATGTCGTTTCACTTGTACTCACATATACATTTGTAGCGCATAGGGCATCTTTCATTTACTTTCGTGTGTGTGCATGTGTGTGTGCGTACGCACGTATTAGGGAATATAACTCCAAACTTACAGAGAAAAATTCGATTTAGTATTAAATCAAATTTCACAATATAAATATATAATATATATAAATTAGAGAAAAACTACTATTTTGCAATTCAAACAATGATAGATATAAACCAAATCATAAATATAAAATAAAATATTTTAAAACATATAACTAGATTACAAAAAGTAGAAAAATGAATAAACAATATATAATAAGTAATATATATATAAAGTAAAGACCGCCTTCGGTCATGAATGACCATGGTATTGCACCTAGAAAGTTTCCCTCCGAGAGACAAGCCCAGGCAAGGTTGTTTCTGGAAGACCAGCAGTCGCCCATGCATACCAGACTCCTTTCTCCACACCACCGATGTTATCCAAGGGAAAGGTAGAGGCTGATACAGCTTGGCATCAGTGACGTCGCAATTCATTTCTACAGCTGAATGAACTGGAGCAACGTGAAAGAAAGTGTTTTGTTCAGGAACACAATCCCGGTCTGGGAATCAAACTCACTACCTCGTGATTGTGAGCTTGACATTCTAACCATTGAGTTATGCGTGTGTATACCATCATCATTTAATATCCCCTTTTCCATGATGGTATGGGTAAAACGGTTTGACAAGCAATGACAAGCCAGACGGCTGCACCAGGTTCCATGTTTACTCTTGTATGGTTTCTACAGCTGGATGCCCTTCCAAATGCTAACCACTTAAACAAAGTGTACTTGGTGCTTTTTTACATGGCACCTGCACTGGGGAAGTTACCAAGTACCTGCAAGACTAGACACCCTCAACTGAGTGGCGGTATAGACGGGAGGGATAAGAAACTATGACAGAAGGAGAAAAAAGAAGTGTCTTGCTGAAGAAGTGAATGTATGGCTTGTCCACCTAGAAAGTCAGAGAAAGAGAGACAGAAAGAGATGTGAGAACCGAGTACAAGGTGAATACGAGAGACAGAAAAGGATAGAAGAGCAGAAAAGGTGGATGTGCTGGTGTGTACTGAGTGAAAATAGTGTGACAGATGATTGGAGACAGGGGAAGTCAAGGAATAAAATAAAATAGTGCAATAAATGCGTGTGCGTGTGTGTGTTTGTGTGCGTGCGTGTATATAGCTGTAGGTGTGACTATGTGGTAAGAAGTATGTTTCCCAACCACAAGGTTCTGGGTTCAGTTCCATTGCGTGACACCTTGAGCAAGTGTCATCTTCCATAGCCTCAGACCGACCAAAGTCTTATGAGTGGATTTGGTAAGATGGAAGACAAACGCATACACAAAAACAAATTTATGTATATATATATATATATATATATATATATATATATATATATATATATATATATATATATATATATGTATGTATATATATATATACAGGGTGCGGTGGATATATTGTAGTCAAAATTACGCAAATATGAAAATTTTAACAGATATATTTACCAAAATTACATAAAAATATCTTCAAATACTAAAGAGTAAATTTATTCAATAAAATCACCATTGGCTTCAACCACGGCCTCTAGAAGACTTCGGAATTCCTTGCAGCTCTTCTGGGCGGTCTCCTTGTTTAAGTTAGTCAATGCTGCCATAATCCTTGCCTTCATTTCATCTTTGGTGTTACAAGGAGTTTTATTGGTCTCTCGCTCAACTGCGTCCCACACATAATAATCAAGGGGGTTGCAATCTGGGGAATTAGGTGGCCAGATGTTAGGGGTCCGACAGCAATGACTGGGTTCTCCTGCTTGTGTGGTATGGTGCAGAGTCCCGTTGCCAGACAGAGGGTCTTCCAGCAACCACCCTAGGGCAATATTACCTCCTCCAGGTACTTGATGCAGGCCTCCGTGTTGAGTCTGAGGCCATGTGGGAAGATGAATGGAGGCAAGACGTGGTCATCACTAGTGATCACTCCAAACATAATGATGCTGACTGGATGTTTGATTTTTATCACTCTCGGTACATGTTTTGGGGACACAGCAAGCCAACGATTGTTCTGTGTGCTCACCATCTTTTCGTATTGGAGCTTCGGTGTGAATGCCAAATAGTACAGAATGTCGTTTCCAAATTTCCGGCAGAGTGAAATGCGTAATAGTACTGTTTTTCTCACAGACGGTGTCCAGCTGACCCTCCTATAGTGTATAGTCGACAAAATCAAAAACAAACAATGCGCATGCGCGAAACTAAAAGTATAAAATGGCGACAATTTACCCATCACATCCTGTATATATGTGTATGTATGTATGTATGTATGTATGTATGTGTACATATATAAGTATATGTGTGTGGTGTGTGTGTGTGTGTGTGTGTGTGGAGAGAGAGAAACAGACAGACAGACAGACATATAAGCAACCAGAGATAGATAGATAGATGGATGGATGATAGATAGATAGATAGATAGATAGATAGATAGATAGATAGATAGATAGATAGATAGATAGATAGATAGATTGATTGATTGATTGAAATATTCATGAGACTTGAAATCAATATTCAAGTTAGGCTATAGGCATTAAAAAATAAGCTTTCAACATCTTTACTTATCCTACCCCCAGCACACACACATACATAGATACAGTGATGTTTTTATATATATAATACAAATATATAATTGTGTGTGCAATACCAGCACCTGCATACGAATAGGTATATTTATATAAATGACACATTTTTATAAGCAAAATATATTTATATATACACGTGTGTGTGTACGTGTGTGTCTACGTGTGTGTGTGTGTGTGTGTGTGTGTGTTGAGAATTATATATACAAGAAGCTATAATTAAGTTCATTGTTCGCTATATGTAGTCATTAACAGTTTATTAAAACTTGCACATCTTTAAAATATATATAATAATAATAATAATAATAATATATAATATAATAATAATAATAATAATAATAATAATATATAATAATATAATAATAATAATAATAATAATAATAATAATAATATATGATATAATAATAATAATAATATAATAATAATAATAATAATAATAATAATAATGAAATTATTGTATACATACGCATATGAAATATGCCATCTATAACCATATACATGCACACGCGCATACATGCAAAGCTACATACATTGCAGACAGATAGACAGATTGGCGAGTCGAGTAGAAAGACAAACATCCTTTTATTTTTTGTACTATTCGTAAAATATTTTTAGCAGTAAATTTTAAAACTTACGTTTCTGAACATCTACGCCCACACATCTGCCTATAAGAGGTGATCAAATACTAGTTCAAAGACTCAGCTGTATTCTTATTCACACAATCCATTAGCTAAGAAATATTATCACATGCAATCAGATACCAGCTACTCATAAATGCACCAAATAATATTCCTATATCCATCTTATTTAACGTTCTTTTTTCTTTTTGTTATTTATTATGAAATATGTTCTTTAATAAAGAACCGGACGGTTACCAACTGGAAACCGCAAGCGTTATAGCTTTTCGATAGTTTCATTGCTGTAGTTTCTTCTTTGAAGTTCCAAATAAAACTTTCTAATCACAAATTGTATCGATTTCACACAATATATTTCATCATCCCTAAAGCCCCAAAATGGTGCGCACAAATTCAGAAAGAGCTTTCTTTTTATTGTTCTGAAAATCTGGTCAAAGAATCTATTGTGCCGTTATTGAATTGTATTTGTGAGAACATGAAACAAATAATGCCTTGAGCAAACTAGAAACTGATAACTCATTAAGGATTTTATATAGAATCCAAAATGTTCCTTTATAAACACAGCAGAAGATATTGATAGGAACTAGAAGGCAAGGGGCTTTGGATTAAACAAATGAGTATTTATTCCGAGGTTTTGTCTACGCACACTTGTAAAGCAATAGAATTATGAAAGCTAGACAAAAGCAATCTAATTGACTAGCCTCGATTACCTATAATACAACTTTTAATTTAAACAAAAGGGCGTAAACATCTAGCATTTGGGTTGACAATGTGTGCTGGACATCAAAAACACGATGCCTTTACAATTACATTTCTTTTATTATCATTTTGGTAGTTCTTTTGTTTTATTGTCGATGTTGCTTAAAAATCATGTCCAATCATTATTTTATGTATTTGGCGATTTTACCCTGCATACGCGACTGAAGATTTTACATTTAATCCGAAGGTTAGAAGTTCAAATCCCACCAATCTTTACTTTGCATCTCCTCTTTCCAGGCCTTGATAAATTTTAGTTACAGTAGTATACTGTGGATGATTTAATCAACTATTTGTGTTAGTTACAGAAGACAATTATAAGCTTGTGTTTCATCCTAAAACAATCCTTATTAAGAGATTAGATTTCTTAAATCAATTTTAAGATCCCAAATGTAAAATTTTCATTTTGTTTGGTCTTTTTAATGCGTCTGTTTGGTTGCCTAATAGACATGTGAGGTGGGAAAGTGTAGCAAGTATTTTTCTTTTGTTATGATTTATTCTAAAGAGATGCCGATGGCTATATAGAATCTTTAGAACCTCAAATAAAACGCTGTGGGTTACCAACTACGTTTTGATTTTAAAATATGCCTACTTCTTACTTTGCCCTTAATCACTCCACGGTGAATAGTTAAAGTAACAGTCAAGTACAGGAATTCCTATTATCAACTGTGTTCAGAATCTTAGGAGGGTTAGATCCAGTAAGGATTACAAGAGGAGGTGATATAGATATGATGGGTGACGAATTATGCATATAGGTGAAGTGAGTTATGCATATAGGTGAAGCGACTTATGCATGTAGGTCTTTCACATGAGCGGAGACCATTGTAGTAGTGATAGAAGCAGATAGAAAAAGAAATGTGAACGTGGGTTAAACTTGAATTGACCAATGTCTCAGCCAAGCCCATCGCGCAGCGTTCGTGGTCGGAAACACATCGTTAACTATTCAATCGATAGTTCAACACTTGAACGACCCCTAGAAATAGCATTCTCTTTTCGCTTACACCATACCGTACCATTGTAAGAAGAAGACACTAGATAATGCAATCCAAAATGCAGAGTGTTGGAAAAAATAAGTAATGTTCAAGGCCGGAATGCTTTTGGTCATAGGTATCCTTGATCAGAGCTGATTTAGTACTAAACAGTAGCAATACTAATAAAGATGTCTGAACCCATTTATAACTTATGAAATGTGCTACACTAACTCGGTCTAATCTGATTGAGTTACCACAATATATCAGTCTAATTCGATTCTATCTAATTTTTACCTTGAAACTTATAAGGAAACACACCAGACTGTATAAATGTTTTGTTGTCTACATCAACTTTACTAACCTAGAAAATTGCCAGTCAAACTGAATTAAGTTTGGTCATCAAAATAGCCGAATTCTCTTTTACAATCCATCTGCCTCGCTACCATGTTCACAACACTCTCCCTCTAGTCACTCCAACCCAACAAAGCGACAGCCAGGTCTTAATGACATCCCTTCAATAGTGTACAAACAGTGCGCTTCCGATATAGCTTCTGTAGTCATTTTGCTTGGAAGTTTCTTGCTAGGCAAACCACGATTCAGTGTGTATAGAGGGGACTTTTTATTCTGTATATTAATGAGCTTGTTATTACGCATGAAGTACACACTAAAACTCTCAGCGATTATGTTTCCACTCCAGAGCCAGTCCGTACTTAACCTCTGACTTGTTGATCTTCTACAAAGCTCAGCTGCAACACATATTGAAATTTTGCTTATATACCACGAACGGTGCTGCTACTAGACAGATCACCTTCACCTTATGAAAATGTTATCAAGCTAATTAATTTCTTTCTGCCTCTTCTTATTTCTTTATTGCCCACAAGGGGCAATAAAGAGGGGACAAACAAGGACAGACAAACGGATTAAGTCGATTACATCGACCCCAGTGCGTAACTGGTACTTAATTTATCGACCCCGAAAGGATGAAAGGCAAAGTCGACCTCGGCGGAATTTGAACTCAGAACGTAACGGCAGACGAAATACGGCTAAGCATTTCGCCTGGCGTGCTAACGTTTCTGCCCGCTCGCCGCCTTTTTAAAAAGCATAGCCAGGCTCATTGACCCGGTTTCTCGGTTTCTATGGCGTATGTGTTCCCCAGCTTGACGGATGCCAGTCAATCGCAGCGTTACTCATTTTTGCCAGCTGAGTGGACTGGAGCAACGTGAAATGAAGTGTTTTGCTCAAGAACACAACGCGTCGCCCAGTCCAGGAATCGAAACCACAATCTTACGATCATGGTCTTCCTCTTCTACCTCTTCTACCACTTTCTGCCTCTAGCTACAAGTAAGTTGCATACTATTTCCCCTCAAGTTCCATCGAGTGTTTCGGCTCCCTCCACTTAGCGTCATGACTATTGCGTTTTGCACATGAAGCCCCGCATTAAGCGTTTTTTCCGAAACATTCCTTTCCAGAACTGTAACTTTCTGAAATTCTCTATTTCTCTTTATTTTTCCTACAGTAATATCAACCACATCGATCTCACCACCCAGGAATGCTGGTACAGGTCATGGATGTTCGGTTCTTGCTCATCGATATAATCAATTGCTTGTTTGCAGTGTTTTCACATTGGCGATGTTAACAAGGGAAAAGTTGTTTAGCATAACATTTCCAAGACATCCTTCAATCAAAAGGTTCACCAGTTCAAGTTTCAGCAGACACTCTCCTCCCGCTGGTATAAAATATTTCAGAATTTTTTTTTTAAATATAAACATTAAAACATATTTGTGTGCGTGCGTGGGAAAGGTGGGTGTTGAATATTGTAAAAAATAACAATTCGATTTTTATGAAACGAAATCGGATTAAATATTCTTAAAAATATCCTATTCATAACTGTACTACTTCCTTGCTCAAGAATGATGTCTACGTCTTCGCTACAACGATAGGTTAATCATGTTTCTCTGTTGTCTTCTTTTTCCTTCTTTTTTTTTGTATTTATATTCTTAAATTTCTGTCTCATTTTATTTTCTCGGAATGAAAAAAGCAAGGAAATTCGAAGTTAACCTGTTAAATTAGAACACTGTTGTTGAAACAAGACTTTTTGTATTGTTTCTCACTATGTGTATTTATGATGACAAAAAAACCGAAGCTTGTTTTTCTATCTCTATTTTCCAACTTTCTAAATACATAACAATGCAACGAAAAAGTGTTAAAAATTTGTGTTGCAATAGAACAAAAACTCTCGAAAAACTGTTTATTCTAACGATAGTATAGTAAAGTTTACAGAGAAAATAATAGTTTATCTTTTACATCGGATTTTCACTTAACTTGGCTCTTGTCTTTATATATATATTGCCAAGTCTCTCTCTCTCTCTCTCTCTCTCTCTCTCTTTTCTTCGTTACCTCGTTCTCCGTTATAGTTGCTTTTCTCTTTACGAACAAACACGCCCACTTGTACATTATACATGTATGTGTATGTGTACACATACATACATATATACATACATATCAATGTTTGGGTAATATATAAAAGCAGTCAATCGTTAACTGAAGGATCAATCAATACACTCAAGCAAAGTACCACATTTATTTTTACAAAGAAAAAGATTGTTAGTCATTACAATAACGTTCTCAATCATCTTGTATCTCTCACTCACCTCAGTGAATACCAGTAATGTTTCCGCAGAACCAGATCAACGGGAAACATTGAAAACGTTCCTATGTCACTCACCAATGAGTCCTGGCTTTAGAGGAAGTCAATGAAAGCATTGCTGTTGCACTAGATATCAGCTAAGCCTTCGAGTTTGGGATGCCCTGACCCCAAACTAGTTGGGTGGCTTGCCTTATTTATTTTCTTATTTCTTTTAGATACTTGTAGAAATATTTTTGAGTTACTTTAGTTATTTTAACGTTTTGATATATTCTCTAAGGTCAAGGCGGCGATCTGGCAGGATCGTTAGCACACCCAGCAAAATGCTAAGCGACATTTTGTCCGTCTCTAAGTTCAAATGCCGCCAAGGTTGACTTTACCTTTCATTCTTTTGGGGTCGATAAAATATGCACCAGTTGGGCACTGAGATCGATGTAATCGACCTACTTCATCCCCCGAACCGGCTGGCCTTGTACCAAAATTTGAAACAAATCTATTCTCTAACATCTCTGTACCTCATTTCGACTTTTATATAACTTTGTTTTACATCCACACGTTTTTTTCATTCCCTTCATAACAATTCTATCGCATGTATGAATGGGCCCTTGTGGAAAAATAAAAGAAATTATTGTTGTTGTTGTTACTAAGGCAGAATTGTTAGAGTGTCGGACAGAATACCCTAACCCAGCGGTTTTTCTTCCGGTCCTTTATGTTCTGAGTTCAAATCCTGTCAGAGTTAGCTTTGTCTTTCATCTTTCCGGGATCGATAAAATAAAGTACCAACCAAGTATTGGGATTAATGTAAATCGATTACCCAACTCAAAATTTCAGGCCTTGAACCAAAATTAGAAACTCTTATTACTAGTAGTAGTAATAGCAAGGTGGCAAGCTAGCAGGATTGTTAGTGTATCGGGCGATAATGATTACCGGTATTTCTTCCTACCTTTTTATCAAGTTCCTATCTCGCCGAGGTCAAGTTTGCTTTTCATCCTTTCTGGAGTGATAAAGTGGCAGTCAAGTGCTGGGATCGATGTAATCGACTTCCCTCTCCCCTAAAAAAAAATACTGTTGGCCCTGTGGCAAACTTTGAAACCATTGGTAGTAGTAGTAGGAAGAGGAGAAGGAGGAAGAGTAATAGAAGTAAGGCGGTAAGCATTTCGTCAGTCTTTACATGCTGGGTTCAAATTCCGCCGAGGTCGACTTTGCCTTTCATCTTTTCAGGGTCGATAAATTAAATTGCAATTGAACACTGGGATTGATGTAATCAATTAGCCCGCCCCCTAAATTGCTGGCCTTGTGCCAAAATTTGAAACCAGTAGTAGTTGTTGTAAGGCAGCGAGCTGGCAAAATCGTTAGCATGCCGGACAAAATATTTAGCAACATTTCATCCGCCTTTAAATTCTGCGGGGTCGATGAAATAAATACCAGTCGAGTACTGTGGTCGATGTCAATGACTAGCCCTCTCTACTAAAATTTCAGGTTTTAAAATTTCAGGATTATTATAAGTTGTAGTAGTATATAAATAAATATAGCTATGTTTTGTGGTAGTCTGAGAAATAAGCGCGTAAGATGCTCCCTCATTGGAGGGAGAGAAGGAGGAAGACGTGGAGGTGGAAACCTCCTCGAAAAAAGCAAAAAAACGAAAGGTGGGCAACCACCGAAGGATCCGAAGGCTGCGGGAAGGAGGAAGGATCTGCTGGACAAAGCGGAGGAACTCCACCTTCCCGTGGCTCAAGGGGAAAAAATGAAAAAAATAGAAAAACGGGACATAGCCGGCGGTTTGTGACACTGCCGGCGTGTCCCGAAGCACCTTCGGTAGAAGTTGTGCCACCGAAGGTGGAAACTGTAGATCCCTCCCGTGCTGTAGAGAAAGAATTTGTGGTCCTCTTCCATAAGGGAGAGACATTAGAAAACTTTGTTAAGAAGTTTAAAAAGAAAGGCTGGTGGGAGGGGATTCTGTCCTGCACGGAGGACTCTGATTGGCCTTCGCAGGTGGCTGCGGAGGTCATATGGGAAACCGATCTGTGCAGGATGATGAATTCTTTCCCAGAGGACTCTTTTAGATTCATGGTGAAGTGACCTGGCTTGGCACTGCCTGGGTGCTTCAAAGAAGCGAGGAACCTGGTCGGACAGGAAAGAGTATAATGAATATAAATAAGAGGCTTAGTGCCTCGTTTTTTGCTTTATTAAATTATGAAAAAGTAAGAGGTTATTGCCTCATAAATGAGTTTTGTATTTTGAAAGAGGCTTATTGCCTCATAAATGTTTATTTGTACTGAATGTAAGAGGTTTGTTGCCTCGAATATGTAACCTAAAAAGAACAATGTTCTCGGGTAGACAGCAATGGGCGGGCGTTGCTTGTTGCCCACATTTATTATTATTTCGTTTGTCATTTCATATCATTGAGTCTTCGTCCAGCCCGTAGCTTCCTTTCTTTGTAAGGCCTTTATGGCCAATGTAATGAATAAAAGAAGTGCGTAAGATGAAGTTACCTTCAGTCTACTCCCACGGATAATTTGAAATCAATTTCATCCAACCTCCGATATAACGATTTCAAGTTACGGTGCAGTAAGGTGAGGCAGCTACCTGTTATTCATACAGTTGCCTTTTATATAAAGCTAACATGATTTCATGAGGATCAGAAATGTTGATTTAGATGCATTAATAATTCCAGGTGGGGAAAATGGTTAAAGAACAAATTACATAAACAAACTATATTCGATCTGCGTATACATTTTACTTAGTAAATGATAAAGTGTTACATATTAAGATAAATGCACCATTAAAATGAGCGGTGACGTTTAACCATCTGATAGTGGAACATCAGAAGTTTATATAAAGGTCTGAAGTGTTTTTATGTTAATTATTTTTATTGATGTAACCAACACAGACGTGGCTAAAGACATAAAATCGATTCATTTCATAGTTTGTGGTCAGCAAAAAAATAACTACATTAGTGGCCCTGTACTAAACACATATTCTGAATAACACTTTCACCATTAATTCCGAATGGCTAAGTATTTTGTTCATAAGATTGACGTAGCAGAATTGAGGATAAGACATCGTTGACGTGTTAAATGTTGAATGCTATAAAACCTAACTCATCTGTCTGATTGTAAATTGCTTATTTTAGCAAATGATATTTACGTCTAACAATGTTTGACGGTGTTTCGTACAGATCACACCTTCTTCATATATCCAAAATAACATCCATTGTTGGCACCTCCTCAAAATATACTTCGTTTTTGAAGTGTAGAACATTATAATATATTCATGCGCCCGAACAAGCTAATAATATGATGGAGAACGTCATATTCATCCAAGTGATCCAAATGGCGAAGAATTAACTGAGTCGATAGAGTGTCATCGGGTAAAGTGCTTAGTACCACTGCTTCTGACTCTCTACGGGGCTAAATTTAAACAAGCTCGCATTAGATGGCGCTTCAGTGGTGAGGTTCTGAAACGAGGCCTTGCGACTTCCTCTTTTGGCATATAGGCATCGGAAATCAACGACATGGTCTAGTTGGCTCTCTTACGACACGTGGCGACTAGCAGACATGAGATAACGCACAGAAGATCATGGCCTCCACGCATCAAACTCTTCCATTTATCATTCAAACTAACTTTCCATTTATCATTCAACTTATATATATATATATAAGTTGAATGATAAATGGTGGTGGTGGTGGTAGTAGTAGTAGTAGTAGTAGTAGTAGTAGTAGTAGTAGTAGTGGTAGATGCAAATGTGTATTTAAAAGGCTATTTTTAAAGCTGTTATTTGACAACATGGACAGTTATAATTGTTGACTGCTCAATATTTGTTCCAAAGTATAATTCCTTCGCCATAAATACAAGTATGCTACGTCAGATTTCTTCTTTTTTTTTCTTTTTTTGTATAAGACAACCAGTCAAAGAGGACAGAGATAATGGGGAAGTGGGGATAGAAGGCGGGGTATGGGAAGAGGGATGAATCGATGAAGAACTTTAACGGCAAAAATTATAATATTATCAACAACAACAACAATTACAACTACAACAACAATTGTAATTGCAAATCAACAACCATAACAGCAATAAACAACAAACAGCAGCAGAAAAAAAATAAAGGAAAAGAGACAAAACACCGCCATATCTCTAAGAGGTTCGTCTTGATCTCTTAGAATTCATACAAAAGATGTCAGAACATTAGTTTTTAGTCTTTAGTTATGCTACACAGTTGATCAGACATATTGAGATATGGCAATGAAGAAAGAGAAAAAAAAGCATCAGTTTCTTTTTTCTTTCTTTCGTTTCTTGTTTTACGTAAGATACAAATAATGCCGGGAAAACAGCTTTGATATGAAGTGGTTAAGACATGATATACAGCGAAGTAATGAGGCTGCCTCTAAGACGTAGTCTTCTGTTGTAATTCTTTTCACACCTAAAATACTTTACAGGAATATCAACTCAACTGATTTATTTATTTATATTCATTATTAAATTGACTGATTTATTTTTATTGGTTTATTTTATTTCATGAAATTATTATTTTATAGATACCCGGAAGGATGTAAGACAGACTTGAGATCTTTGCAAAATTTGAGTTTGGAGCGTAAAGAGCAGTAACTATTAACTGCAGGCATTTTGTCCGACAATCAAGCAATTCGACCAAACCACCAATCACATAGCTGCCTTAAATGGAGAACACCGCGGTCCAAGGTCATCCGAACAAGACTGGATGGTCACAGCTGGAATACCTTAGAGCAATGCTCTATTAATATTCATCTGGATGTTGAACAGCAAAATAAGACACCCGTTCATTATGAGATGAAATGCATTTCATCGTGGCGGTGAGCTGGCAGAGTCGTTAGGATGCCAGGTTTAGCGACATTTCGTCTGTCTTTACCTTTTGAGTTTAAAATCCCACTGAAGGTCAACTTTGCCTTTCATCCTTCCGGGGCCGATAAATTAAGTATCAGTCAAATACTAAGATCGATGAGATCGACTTACCCCCTCCTCACAAATTTCAGGCCTTGTGCCCATAGTAGAGTGTGTATGTGTGAATGGGGACGAGTGAGCCTAACAGGTGTGTGTGTGAATGGGGGAGAGTGAATACATACACACACACACACACACATACACACATATTTTATAGATTAACAAGACAATCAATGGCTTCATGTGGGAAGATACCCACAATTATTGCATTGTGTGTGTGTGTATGTGGTGTATGTGTGTGTATGTGTGTGTGTGTGTGTGTGTGTGTGTGGTACAAATTACAGAAAAATGAATAGTCAATAACTAATTTCAATACATACATACATACATGCATGCATACATACATACATACATACATACATACATACATACATACATACATACATACATAATACATGTAAAACGGAGGGAAGGCAACTGAACCGAAACTTCGAAGAATCGTTACCTTGTTAAAATATGTATGCAGATATGTATGTATGTATGTATGTATGTATGTATGTATGTATGTATGTATGTATGTATGTATGTGAACATGTCTGGCTGTTTACATGTATACATACAGACATGTGCATATTGATACTGCAATTCTCAAGAGGTAAGTTAGTCATTTCAGTGTCTCAATTTAAAATAGAGTGGCCATTTCCAAATTTCCCAGAAGTACACTGCAGGCATTCGTACGTGTCAAGTATTCCAATGGATATCATAACCTCATTATATATATATATATGTGCGTGTGCGTGTGTATGTGAGTGTGATATATATATATATATATATATATATATATATATATATATATATATTATATATATATATATATATATATATATATATATATATATATAGATATATATATATATATATATATATATATATATATATATTGGAAAATGTGTGATCTTGGTACAGTTAGTTATAATTGGAAAAGGAAAAGAATGACTTCACTGGTAGTTCTAATCAATTTAATTTTTTAATAATGTAATTTTTCAGTTTGGTTTGTAGATCTAGTAAGTTCTTTATTAACTTCGGTGGGGAGATTTTTTTAAAGATTCCATGTTAACTTTTCTGGAGAACTTTCTCGCATTAGTCGGTGACGGATCGTCAAACTGACCTCAGGTTGTGTTGTGCTCTGTGATTCCATATATAAGAGATTTGGGAGTGTTTGGGGTTTGTTAATAAGTGTGGGAGTAAAGAAGTGTTGATGAACAAGAACTGAAAGAAAATAGTGAATAGTAGACCTAGGAGTGGCTGTGTGGTAAGTAGCTTGCTTACCAACCACATGGTTCCGGGTTCAGTCCCACCGCATGGCACCTTCGGCAAGTGTCTTCTACTAAAGCCTCGGGCCGACCAAAGCCTTCTGAGTGGATTTGGTAGACGGAAATTGAAAGCCCGTCGTATATATGTATATATATGTAAGTGTGTGTGTGTGTGTGTGTGTGTATGTTTGTGTGTCTCTGTTTGTCACCCCAACGTCGCTTGACAACCGATGCTGGTGTGTTTACATCCCCGTAACTTAGCGGTTCGGCAAGAGAGACCGATAGAATAAGTACTAGGCTTACAAAGAATAAGTCTTGGGGTCGATTTGCTCGACTAAAGGCGGTGCTCCAGCATGGCCACAGTCAAATGACTGAAACAAGTACAAGAGTAAAAGAGTAAAAGAGAGTAAAAACAAGATAATTGATTGGGAGTGGAATTGGGAGGTGCTGGGGTGTTTAAGGAGTGTTTTATGAAGGCTTGTGAAAGTGGCATCCTGCTGGTTCCATTTGAATAGTTGACCTTTCCTAAAAAATATAAGGGGATGATAGAGAGAGAAAAAAATTAGGTTAGTTTCGGAAGATAACTGCAACACAGAATTTCTAAAAAGTTATGGCATTTTTAAGCTAACTTTCCATGAAAGCTTTCTTTTATTATTCAGAATAATCATACCTTTTGTTTAATTACCTCATAACATTTTCATAGAAAAAAATCAGCTTCCTATCTTTTAGATCTATCGGAGATATGCTGGTTAAACCTGGCGCTCGGTGCAAAGCCAAAAAGTAACAGAGTCTCTTAGTCTGCTTCCAAGTTTGCTTTTTAGTTTAGTCATTAGCTTAAATACTGAAATTATGTTGAATGACTGGGATTATAGTGCTTCAGTATGTGACTGAGGAAGAAATAAATCTTCATCTCCAAAGCATTTCCACAATGCTTAGATTACTTTTTATCACCTATACTCTGAATTATATGAAATACTAAGCGCTTCCCAGTACATGAGTATTTTGTCGATAAATGACAGAAAAAGAGAGCCATCTAATCATAACATAGTATAGCTGATTACAACTATTAATAGCCACGAATTCACAATATTCATTTATGTTGCCCTTTTAGCTGTGATGCTGAAATGATTGTACATTTTGAGAACAGTATTTTCAACATTTAATCCTAGTTTTCCTGTAACAAATCTTGGTGCCTTGTGCAAAATATTGAGTAGATAATTTGCAGGAATAATGTTCTTTTGAGCTATTTTCAGTTTTTGATAAAATTCTGCGGTATTTTCAATGTCATAGTTCCCTCTTACATTATCAACATTGTAAACAGACGCTTTATTCAGATCCAGAATTAACATCTCTAGTTTAGTTAGTATTTGATTTGTTATTTCTTCCGATGAATCATTGCTAGCGCTATAAAAGTCAAGTAACATTAACGTCACTCTCTACTCAAAATGAAAAAAATACCTCGGAACTGTTGGAAGCACTTTGTTTCAGTTATTAGTGAAAATGGTAAACCATGCATACTAGAACTTTTGCTTCAGCTTCATCACATTGCAGTTTTCACAATTAATGAGACAGTGTTTGGCAAATTTTACTCTGCAGACAAAACTTCTTCATGATTGATGATGCTTCGCAGTAGTTACACTTTACACTGTTGGTTAGTTAAAATGTTATCGGTTTGAGTTAACTGAGTCAAGGAGAAAATAACAGCAATAATGACATACCATAATATGAGTGCTAAATTTATGTTTATGTGTGGTAACATATCGTTTAACGGCACTTTTTTTCCAAAAGTGCTAATTATCACAACGACATTGTTCACAAATTTATGTAAGCGTTTTTGTCATGTCCCAAAAAGGGACAAATTAGTGCTTGTTTCAGTCTGGCACTGGATGGATTGCACTTAAAATCCGAACAGTCTAAATTAAAGTCAGTTGTATGAACATCCTAATTATTAGTGAAAATCTATTGTAGCAGTATTCGATTTTATAATTTTGCTAGTTACACAGATCTGTCACAGGGTTGTCATGTAATTCAACAGTCTTTCGTCTAAAACTGGAAAAATATTACAATTTCGTATTGGTTATTGAAATGTGTCAACTACAGTAGAATTTATCCAGTTTTCAATGTGCTAAACTGTTGATAAATATTTCATCGCTTCAAACAGTCGTAGGTTTTGTTGTGAGGATACCAATGAGTAATATTATCTAACATAAAGTAACTCATATTACTTAACGAGGTAGACAGTATGCGTCAGTTAACATGTATCACATTACTTAGAGCAGTAAGCTATGTCTCCTCCTATCGTACACTGATAGTTTCGACCTGCAAAAATTAACTATATTGTTATGGTTACAGAATGTTATCATTTGCAAGTTAAGGAAATATCCTAAACCTGGGAAACTGGCACTGTGAAGAACCGGTTGTCTCTGAGATTCATTTTAATCAGTAATTCTCTTTCATAGAAGACACAAAGACATATATACACAGAGACACAAAAACGCATAAACGCTTAAATACAGAAACATTCTTTTCTTAGCTTCAATCATTGGGCTGCATCCTTGTTAGGGCATTGCCTTCAAAAATTTTAGTCGGTTGTATTGATTTTTGTACTTATTCCAGACTGGTACTTTGATCAATATCTATTTGATAAGAGTCAGCTTACGGGGCATAATGAGACACTTCATCAACACAACATTAAATAAATGGTGTAATCATAAACACAGACACACGTGTGTATGATTGTGTGAGTGTGTGTGTGCTTGTGCATGAGTAGGTGCGTATATGCAGTACCGTCCGCAAACTTGGCGCCAGTATTGTGACCTGGGTGGTGTCGGATAAGCAAATATAGCACTGTATTGCAACTCAGACTTATAAAGCAACAAAATCGGGATTTATAACATAGACATAAAATATTCAGTTGTATTTTTTAGCAGCTTCAATATCGACACATTTGTTTCCGCCAGAGGAAACGTCGTATTTTAAAGTTTCTAAACCACATAACAGTAAACACAACTCTCTGCAACACCCAGAGCTATGTGTTGCTGCTTGTTTTCATCGAATACACTGTGTAACATGATTTTTTGTACTTGGGTAACGACTATTATTCCCGATTTGCTTATCCCTAGAAAGTATGAAAAAGGCTAATATTTCCTTTAAATTTTGCTTTTATTACATGTATTCAAACCCCTAAGAATCCCTCTCAACACGTGGTTATGATGCTCGCCCAATACTCCTGCATATTGTCAGCAGCTAAAGGACATGCTCAAGTGGTTACGGTCAAGCAAGTAACAAGCAAATCTGTGGTATTGAGCAGAATATTTGCTATAACGATATTTCTGCTGCAGCAAGACACCTGATGAAGGCTGGAGGGTATATCAGCCGAAACGTTGTGTTAACAACAAACAAGATGAGACAAATATCCGTCAAATGTAAATAATATAAATACTGTACATAATTCCTCATCTCTTAAACATAGAACTGTAAAACCTATGTTTATTGTAATTGTAAAAAGTACAAATGGGATTGTGACTTCTGCTGATATTATTTAAAAGATTCGTAATCATACGTATTTGTCAAGTCCGAACAGTAATAACCCTTTAAAACAATTGAAAACGTAAAGCAACGTGCAGCGCAATCACATGATGCGACATCTGTAATTAACAATTGTATGAGCAATTTATCTTTAAGCGTATGTAGATCATACCAAATAAAGAGTCACTGTCGAAGTACATGGGAAATAAGATGAGGTAATATTGTTACAAATGATATAGTACTAATAGAGAAGATAAATATTTTATTATTAGGAAGTAAGGATGTTAATATTTTTGAAGTTTTAGTAATGAAAAATAATTAACTTAGTATGAGAACTTTCTCTTATGAGCTTCTCGAAATACAGCTTCAATAACTTCATACTGTTGTTTCTGAAGCTAAAAGTTTACCGTCAACGATCTCAAGAATAAAAATGAAAAGACATAACATTTTCACTTTTCTTAATGAGATAAAAGATTTGTACAAAATTATTTACAATGATTCTGGGGAAATATTAGAAGTGGCTGCAATAAGCAACAGGAAAAAGTACTTTCCCATTGTTATCTTCAATTTAGCCAGTATTTATGATACGAAATATAGCATTTGAGATTAACAAATTGATATTTCAATCCAGAAAATGCTTTCTTTAACTGGCAGCTTAGAGTTTTAGCGTTTGTTCTCGTACAAGGAGTGTACAATGAATATGTAATATCCTCTTAAAGAAAAAACATATTCAGTGCAAGACGTGTTCCTGGAATATTTTGAAAGAAAATGTCTCGGCGTTTGTAAATGTGGTCGTCGAAGGCGACTATCTTCGAAATCGAGTTATGTTATGTTTACGGCTTAATTGAATCAGATCTACTTAAAACAACTAATTCTCTGGGAGGAAGGGCGCGTGTGAAGGCGCGTGTGAAGGCGCGTGGCTCAGTGGTTACAGCGTCGAGCTTACGATCGTGAGGTTGTGAGCTCGAATCCCGGACCGGGCTGCGTGTTGTGTTCTTGAGCAAGACACTTTATTTCACGTTGCTCCAGTTCACTCAGCTGTATCGGCCCTTGCCTTTCCCTTGGACAACATCGGTGACGTGGAGAGGGGAGACAGGTATGCATGGGCGACTGCTGGTCTTCCATAAAACAACTTTGCCCAGACTTGTGCCTCAGAGGGTAACTCTCTAGGTGCAAACCCATGGTCAGTGTCTGACCGAAGGGGGTCAAAAAATATATATATATACATAATGAGACAAGAACGCAAAAACATCCAGACAGTTAAGTGATACAAGAAAGGGACAACAAAACATCCAGATAAACGATACAAAGAAAACAAGGACGGGTCATTCTGAATATTGTTTCCTCAGTCGAGTTCCAGATTATCTTTGCAATTTCGGCTGGTTATATATATATAATAAAAAAAATTTTTTTTAATGTATATATATATATATATATATATATATATATATATATATACGACGGGACTCTTTCAGTTTCCGTCTACCAAATCTACTCGCAAGGCTTTAGTCGGCCCGAGGTTATAGTAGAAGACATTTTCCTAAGGTGCCACGCAGTAGGACTGAACTCGGAACCATGTTGTTGAGAAGCAAGTTTCTTACCACACAGCCGCGCCTGCCCCTGTGCTATATGTCTATGTGTGTATACATATATACATATGCATACATACACACATACACATACATACATACATACATACATACATACATACATACATACATACATACATACATACATACATACATACATACATACATATATGGTGACTGAAATTTGAATCAGCAACAGAAATGTTTTAGCTTAATTTTTCAATTATACTTAGTAATGTTGGAGATTAATTACCAAACACAATCCATGCATTTCCGCTCCTGTAGTTGATACCTCATTGTTATTAATAGTAGGCATTACAACTATGATTAAATGTCAAAACTGTACCAACACTATATGTTTGAACAGACGGGTAAGTTCCTCATAAGCGATACTCAGATGTAAAATTAAAGGTCGTGGTTTGGATTATTAAAAAAGTTATATGTAGAAGTATTTTTTTGAATTCATATGTATTACTAACTCATCGTTAGCTGTTATTGAGTATAATAAACTGAAAAATCGCAAACTCCATTAAGACCGAAAGAATGGATTGCAATGGTATTTTTTTCATTGTAGTATACACGAACTGAAACAACAAAGTGTTCTGTAAAATATATGCTTTATAAAACAGATATTTAGAGTAATGGTTTTTGTAACGAAATGTTTATGTAAAAGCATGTTTGATTCAAGGGAAAAAAATGTCGTCTGGTTTGCTTTGCGTGGAAGGATTAGCATTTAATCTATTGTCCATTAGGTATGGTGTAATTTAAACCACTAGCAAGTGCTGGATGCAAATCTTCTTTTGTGCTTAATGTAAGTAGGTGCCTATCAGTACAAAATATATATATATATCTAAAGATATATGAAAGTGCCAATTTCACGGGCTACAGTACATCATTAATCTGATCATTAAGAGGTGAATTGTCTCCAAGGTATGAAGTAAATATATCGAAATTAATCTCCTATCAGACTACGTGTGTTTATTATCAGAGAAAGGAAATTATTATTAAGTCGTCTTGTTCAGAGCATAGCGATAGCTAATTACAGTCTCAAACACGATGTACTGAATATTTTTATAATACGAAGCAACATGCTAGAATTTAGTTCTTTTTAATGCAACATTACTAAATAAATTTTATAACAGATAAACATCGTAACTTTATAAGGATCGATCTCACCATACTGCGCCATTTTAATTCATTGGTTTTTCAGTAAAACTTGTATCTCCCAATAATAAAACACATGAATGTTTTCTATTACACGGATTTGTAAAGTCATATGGAGGAAATGTAAATATATATTTCAAGAATATACGACTGCGTCGGCTCTCCATTCTTTTCGCTTCATTTCTATTTTCTTTTCTGACCTTTTCAAATAATTCTTCTTTTATATTATCTCAAGTACTTTTCTCGTCTGTCTTGCACAAACTTTCCCATCAGTGTTTCTTTTGATTCTCTTATCTTTCTCTTTTCATTCTTTTGTCTCTTTTCCCCATCTCCCATCCCCCCCTCTCAGCTCTCTTTTTCTCTCTTTCTTTCTTTCTTTTTTTTTCTCTCTCTTTCCTTCTCACTCTGTCTTTCTTATTTCCTCTGCAACTCATTCAAATGCGTATGAATTACTATTTTAGGGGCAAATGAAACATTGATAGTTAGAGCTGAGGACTTAACATTTGCAGTTAATTTCCACTACATCAAGTCATCATACAACTTATAGTTTTGTACACAGACTTCGCTTAAAACTGCAGTTTATCAGTGTCTACAATCCTGCTCTACAAACGTGCCAGTGAAAGATCATATCCACTGTCATTCTGACTACAATAAACAGCAGACAAATCTCCCTAACATTAAACCTCAGAGCCTATAAATAAAAGAAAGGATATTTTGATAATGTAGTCCATCACCTGAAAATGGTCACGCCTTGAACGCATCTGAGCAAAGGTCGTCTGCCCTGAGACTTGATCTATCTCTAAACAAAATTTATCAACGATCCTGGACTTAAGATAGCTAGCTGTATTGATATCTATATAGCTTACAATTTATAACAGTGACATCTGATACTCTGCCAGACATATCCATCTGAGTTTTCAGAAATGAGATATCATTTAAGATAATGTCGAATTAGTAGTGGTTAGTTAATGTCTTGTCTGCAAATTTACAGCACTTTCAGTACAACTACTGCTCTGTATTTTTTTTTCCTAGCACAATTTGTCATTTCTTACTTTCTCGTAACACCTTTTGTCAACCATTTTCCATCTTCAGTTTCCTGCTTCACGTGAGCACTGTGAACTGTGAACTGTATCTTCTCTCTCTCTCTCTCTCTCTCTCTCTCTCTCTCTCTCTCTCTCTCTCTCTCTCTCTCTCCTCTCTCTTTCTTTCTTTCTCTCTCTCTCTCTCTCTCTCTCTATATATATATACATACATACATACATATATATCACGTGACCGACCAGACTATCAGATGTTGTTACACATCGCTGGTCACAATGCGTTCGCATTGTTTTTTTTAACCTTCGAATGACGTCACCCCGCTGGCTAAGCGAGCAGGCCAACAGAAGAAAGAGTGGGAGAAAGAGTGGTGAAAGAGTACAGCAGGGATCACCACCCCCTGCCGGAGCCTCGTGGAGCTTTTAGGTGTCTTCGCTCAATAAACATTCACAACGCCCGGCCTGGGAATCGAAACCGCAATCCTACGACCGCGAGTCCGCTGCCCTAACCACTGGGCCATTGAGCCTCCACACACACACACACACACACACACACATATATATATATATACATACATACATACATACATACATACATACATACATACATACATACATACATACATACATACATACATACATACATACATACATACATACATACATACATACATACATACATACATACATATATATCACGTGACCGACCAGACTATCAGATGTTGTTACACATCGCTGGTCACAATGCGTTCGCATTGTTTTTTTTAACCTTCGAATGACGTCACCCCGCTGGCTAAGCGAGCAGGCCAACAGAAGAAAGAGTGGGAGAAAGAGTGGTGAAAGAGTACAGCAGGGATCACCACCCCCTGCCGGAGCCTCGTGGAGCTTTTAGGTGTCTTCGCTCAATAAACATTCACAACGCCCGGCCTGGAATCGAAACCGCAATCCTACGACCGCGAGTCCGCTGCCCTAACCACTGGCCATTGAGCCTCCACACACACACACACATATATATATATATATATATATTATATATATATATATTATATATATATATATTATATATATATATATTATATATATATATATATACATATAAACATATATATATGTATATATGTATCATACTAAATGTAAATACATCGTTGAAAGGCAATTTACTACAGTATTCGTTCAGAAATCACATCCCTTATGTATGTACTGTGTTTAAAAACAAAACCTATTTCGGAGGGAGATGATAAACATCCTAGTAGCAGCTACCAACAAAGCCAGATGCCTTTTAGCCTCCTCGGACCTTGTCAGTAGCGTGTACTCCCCACCAGCCAATGCTTTGACGAGATTTGTCGCCTCTGATTACATAGCAGACAGTCATCTTTGGGTGTGCAAGCATGTATGTCATTGCATATGTAGATTTGTTTGTGTGGATTTGCATATGAGTACATACATATGTTTGTATGTCTATATATATGCATATGTACCTATTTAAATGTAACTACAGGAATGTCCTGAGATGTATGCATGAATGGTACGCATGCATATATGGTTTCGTACGTTGTCTTGTAACTTCTTTATTCTATTTCATGAGAAAAATCGCTTAACACGAATTGCCGCAATTTATCTTACGGGAAATAAGAGCGCAAAATGGGTGCCTGTTCAAAGATCAGTTATCGAATATTATCTGCAGGTCATTTAGAGAAAATTCTAGATTATAAATGAAGGCGTGAAGAACTGGATAAAGTGTCGGTTCTGCAATTATACAGAGGTTCAGAGAAACGATGTGGTTGGAGTCCTTTGACAGAACCTCTGCATTGTAGCTAGACTTGCTTGAAATACCAGCTAAATATTGTCCCACTGTGATTTTTTTTTTATGAAGACAAATGTAGTGCCCCGTACCCTCAACAGGATTATCGTAGCTTGGGTTTACTCGAACAGGGTTGACCTGAAGCTAAATTTAAATAACATACAACAAATATAACATGAAATGGTTATTCTTTTGCTGTGTAACTTTGAAACATTTGTATGTAAGTGTAATGTCATAAAAATTAAAACAGTGTACTTCCTTTACGTGAACCAAAGACCGTCAAACAGAAATAAGTTCGCAGAGAGTCGAATTCACTCACGACCCGCTTTCGATTTTTAATAGTAAACATTTTATTTCAGTTACAGTTACACTATTACCTTTGGAAAAAGGTGTACGCACCGATGATTTTAGTACATGAGTTGTACATGAAATTTATCTATGCTTAATTGCTTAGTCTATATAGTGGTATTCAGAATCAATATTCTGCTATGTGTACGATTTTGTTTCCCGTGAAACGTCTGTCAAGAAAGGAGACTATCTTTACTAAGCCAAAGAAGCAGCCTTCATCTGTTTGCGCGACCTGTTAAAGTAGCAGTCAAATAAACCTTTAAGGGACATCCTACCATTTTAAAAAGGAAGAACTCATTAAGTAATGGATTTCTAGATTCGTTGTAACTGAAAAGACGAAATGATAAAGACTGGAAAAAAAAATTATCAAATCTCTGCTCGCTCTCAGCTGATCTGGGCTAAACTACTACTAGTAATGGTTTTAAATTTTGACTCAAGAGCAGCAATTTTGGAGGTGGGGATGAGTTGATTACATCAACCCGTGTTCAACTGGTACTTATTTTATCGACCCCGAAAGGATGAAAGGTAAAGTTGACCTCGGTGGAATTTGAACTCAGAGTATAAAGACGAACTAAATGCCGCTAAGCATTTTACCCGGCGTGTTAACGGTTCTGCCAGCTCGCCGCCTTAGAACTACAAATCATAATGTTACCTACGCGGTAATCGACAGAGCCCATTCTAATGCTTGGCTTTCAAGACAGACAGCAACATTAACATACTGAACTGATGTGTGTGTGTGTGTGTGAATGTGATATAATATATCTATGCACTCTACCCAGCGTATTGAGTTCTACATCAAATAATATTTGCTGTTTGCACTATGTGAAATATATTATTGATATATTTTACTAGTTACATTACTACACATACACACACATACACATATGCACTCTTTTTCTCTCTCTATTTCTCTCTCTCTATCTCTTTCTCTCTCTCTCTTTCTTTCTCTCTCTCTTTCTTTCTCTCTCTCTTTCTTTCTCTCTCTCTCTCTCTCTCTCTCTCTTTGTCTCTCTTTCTCTCATCCACTCCCCCCACACTCACACACACTGGTCTTTAAGGTCGTTAGTTCGTCTCCTATCAATAAAAACTTTCTCGAACTCTGTCAATCAAATAACTGAACGTATCAGTGGAACTATTACTTAGTACACCATCAATTACTGCCCTTAATTGAGATGGACGAGCTATTATTTTAAACTTCGTCAAATCTATTTCCTTTAAAGAGAGGAAAACTAACAGCTATGAATACCATACAATTGGACACAACCTATCTCTGTAAAAGAGAAAATAGAAATACCACGTTCACACTGTTTAAGCTCTTCCCGTATAAAAAGACTTTGCGCAGTAGTCTGTGCGATAGACGCCTAGGTTTAGCCTGGCATTCACATAATGGGACATGGAAAAGAATTCTTTGAAGCCAAGCGTCCAATTATCCAACAGCGTGGTCTACAACTTTATATCATCAACACGTCTTCTTCTAGAGAATAGTCAACAATCTTTATCAACAATGGAAACCGCGAATTCAACGATAAAACATCGAATCGATTTCTCTATTACCACTTTAATCATCTGACAGAGAGGCTTTGACGTCTGTTGCAGCAGACGACAGCATAAGAGCTGCATATCATTTCTTTCTCTCTTTTAACTTCTGCGTATTTTACCAGCGTCTCTTTTCTAGAAGTTTATTTCTTGTGTTTATGTAGTGTGTATATTTCTACTTTCTTTCTCTCTGTGTGTGTATGTGTGCGCGCGCGATTGTATGTGTGTGCATATGTAAAAATACAGATGCATGTAAAAATAAGTATATTATTCTACTATATGTAATGGATGCATATGCGTGTGCATACGAGTACATATTCACACAGATACACACATGCACACATACATGTATCTGTCTGTATGTGCACACATGCATGTATTTGTCTTGTGCGTGTTTGTATATGTGTGTGTATTCGTAAATAAATATTTTATGCTTGTGTATGTGTCTGTATATATATATATATATATATATATATATATATATATATATATATATATATATATATATATATATATATATATATGCGAAAGTGTGTCATGGAAATCTGGTGACACAGCCGTTCAAATTCAAAAGCGCAAAACCTTTCGGTAGGACAGATCTCTTCGGGAAGGCATGGTATAAAATAGATATCAGAACTAGAAATATGATTGTTTATTAAAAGATCTGAAAACTCTCTAGTCTGTAAATACACACACACACACACACAAACGAACAAACAAGCAAACACAGACTCATGCATGTACATGCAGACACATGCTTTCTCATACTTATATATAAGTTCATATAGTTTGAACCCCTACATATACACGTATACACACGCCACAAATAGATTAATTTTCCAGTTCTCTTCTAATACATATTTAATCAATATTTCTAGTTATATGTAAAATGCAAACTTTTCAAGAATCGAGTAATTGGTTTTCCTAAACAAAGAAAAACAATATTTTTTCTACGTATTAGGACTACCGAAAAGGGATATTGCATTTCATGTAATAGGTTCAAACCAGAATATTATATATAGCAAATATATTTTTATCATCCAAAATATAATGGCTATCGTTAACACTAACATTTCCCCCACCTCGAAACCAGTTTTCTGATTCCTCGGGCAAAAGAAATCATGTTCTTTAGAAAAGAAAGATGTTTGGAGTACCGTTTCGACATCGTCTCTGCTTCTGAATGTTTTTTCCATTGTTAAAGTGTTCAAATGACCTGATGAATAAGTGGAAAATAAGATGGTGCTAGGTCTGGTGGGTAACGAGAGTGAGGTAGGGTTTCCCTGCTTAATGAATTTATGCTTTCGTGAATTATCTTATTGACTGCACAGCTTTATTCCCTGTAGACAACTAATGAGGTACCCATTTCCCTTCTCTATACACTTTCTCAGTCTGCTTGAGATAATCTTGCACAATGGACCAAGGTTTATTAAGCTTCCGATATTTTGGCACAGATCCTCTTCAGTTACTGTTTTCACTGCGAGAATAGCTTACTTTCCTGATCGATACCCATCCAAAAGATCGAAATCGACAATTTTTTAATTTGTAAAACCACCTTTGGCATTTCCGAATACTCACACCATCAGGATATAAAATGCATATATTTTTCCTTACATGTGTTACATTGTTGCCCTTACGAAATTTATGAAGCATGCAATGCTAAATATGCAGCTCTCTAAAGTCCTTGTCGTCCAGGATTTCTCAGATAAAGCATATATATATAGACACGGCACGTGTCTACATTAACGTTTGGTCACTAAGTCTATGTTGATTGGCTGATTGCAAACAGAAACACCTTTTATTGGTTTGTAATTTTTTCGTGGTATAAACGTCATTACTTTTCGGTACCTCTGAGATATTAGTAATTTGTAACATATTTATATTTTTGTAACCAGATCTAAGGCGAAGGTTCTTGTTTTAAATATATAGGAATGGTGTATGAACAAAAGAATCGATCCCATTATATTATTTGTTCTATATTTTATTTACATCAGAGAAACAAAAAGTTATTTCCGACACAGGTGCAATTTGATATAAGAATAGCAATCATCCAGACTGGTTTTTCTTCTGTCTCTGATAATTTGATTACACATATATGTTCCATTTAATGTGGACATTGTTTAATCCAGCAACAACATTTTCCTTCATGAAACCTCTTACCAATTGATGAATCGTTAGAACGTCGGAAAAAATTGTCAGCAGTATTTCTTATGGCCCGTTACGTTATAGGTTCAAATAGCGCCGTGGTCAACGTTGCCTTTCATCCTTTCTGGATCGATAAAATAAAATACCAGTGAAGTAACTAAGTTGTTGTTATCGAGTTGCTACACCCTCCTTACAAAATTGCTGGCCTTTAGGCAAAATTTGAAAAACTCATTCCGCAGAGGTCGAATTTATCCGTTCAGAGTCGAAAAAATAGCTACCAGTCGAGCACAATATAATCGACTAGACTTGTATCAAAATTTGAAACAACTTTTGTTGTTGTTGTTGTTGTTATGGCGAAATATCAGTATCCATCACTCCTGGGGCGAGTTGTCTCGCCTCTCTTTGATTTTCAGTTGTTTTAATACCCAGCGAACCGGCGAACAAACAAAACACATACATTGAGTATGTGCGGTCGATAATGTTTACAACACTAACGCTGCTTTTAATTCATTGCTGAATTTAATCTTATGTATGCATCGTCGCGGCATGCCAGCAAATAGTTTTTACACTATTTATTTATCGTCATAGACAGGCGATTCAGTTCGTCGAACGTGTTGATAAGCCACAAAGACTATGGCGAAATATCAGTATCCATCGCTCCAGCATGGAATCTGGGGCGAGTTGTCTCGCCTATGATTTTTCAAGTTCGCCAGTGCAATGAAGGAG
>NC_042999.1:130092449-130109949 GCF_006345805.1 Octopus sinensis | reverse complement strand
AAAGATGGGCTACAGCAAACATTCTGCTCAATACCACAGATTTGCTTGTCAGTTGTTTGACCTTAAACAGTTGAGCATGTCCCTTAGTGGCTGACGATATGTGCGTCTCTGATCACGAGCAGAAGTAGTGGGGGAGCATCATATCCATGTGTTAAGGGGGAATCTTTGGGGTTTGAATAATTCACCTTTGGAAACATGGGTGTTTCGTTCAACATCCTTAAACAACCCTTATTCAGGGACCTTTTGAGTGGTATGGGTTACTCGACCAGGAGAAAATTCTAACTGAGCCCCACCTGCAAGGTCATGTGCTGTTTATCTTGATATGAGATCACCATGTCGCGCACATATGGTTGTGATGCATGTGCCTAGTGTAACCTTATCAGACTGGGCTTCATATATTTTACCCCAGTGTCACTTTGATGGCATGCACTGCTCTCTCACTCAATAATAATAATAATAATAATATAATAATAATAATAATAATAATAATAATAATAATAATAATAATAATAATAACTACAACAACAACAACAATAATAATAATAATAACTACAACAACAACAATAATAATAATAATAATCCTGAATAATCAGGAAAGTATTAAATAGTTGAAAAGGACAGATAGCATGGTACCGTAAGCTGCAGGCAGCAAGCCCGTTTTGCATGCAAGACTCCAGCAGTTACAGCAAAACCCGAGATAAAAAGAATAGATGATGATGACGACGACGACGACGACGACGATGATGATAATGATGATGATCGCTCCCGTCCATTTCAATGTATGTGCGTTTAAAGAAGAGGATTTAAAAGAAAATTAAAGATATAAAAAAAAGATATTATATAATAAAAAATGTGAGGCAAAGAAAAAAACAACTTTAAAAGCAAAAGAATAAAAGATGCTGCATCTATTTGCAATGGATGCGTGAATGTAATTTGAGTCCAGGTATGGATTTTGCTAAGAAGTCACACTGGGAACACTGATGATTTTCATTTTAATAATAACAATAATTCTTTTACTAGTTCCAATCATTTGACTGCGGCCATCCAGGGGCACCGCCTTTAGTCGAGCAAATCGACCCTAGGACTTATTTTTTGTAAGCTTAGTACTTATTCTATCGGTTTCTTTTTGCCGAACCGCTAAGATACAGGGACGTAAAGACACCAGCATCAATTGTCAAGCGATGTTGGTGGGGACAAACACAGACACACAAACATACACACACACACACACACACACATATATATATACACGACGGGTTTCTTTCAGTTTCCCTCTACTAAATCCACTCACAAAGCTTTGGTCGGCCCGAGGTTATAGTAGAAGACACTTGCCCAAAGTACCATGCAGTGCGACTGAAGCCGGAACCATGTGGTTGGTAAACAAGCTACTTAGCACACAGCCACTCTTGAATAATAATAATAATATTCTGCTCAATACCACAGATTTGCTTGTCAGTTGTTTGACCTTAACCAGTTGAGTATATTCCTTAGTGGCTGACGATATGTGCATCTCTGATCACAAGCAGAAGTAGTGGGAGAGCATCATAGCCGTATGTTGAAAGGAATTCTTAGAGGTTTGGATAATTCACCTTTGGAAACATGGGTGGTTCGTTCAACATCCTTAAACAATCCTTATTCAGGGAACTTTTAAGTGGGATGGGCTACTCGACCAGGAGAAAATTTTTATTGGGCCCCACCTGCAAGGTCACGCGCTGTTTATCTTGATATAAGATCACTTTGTCGTACACATATGGTTGTGATGCATATGCCTGGTGTACCCTTATCAGACGGGTAGTCATGATGGGTATATTAGGCTTCGTATATTTTACCCCAGTGTCACGTTAATGGCATGCACTGCTCTCTCACTCAATAATAATAATAATAATAATAATAATAATAATAATAATAATAATAATAATAATAATAATAATAATAATAGCCCTGATGCAGTACCAGACAGGGGCTCATAATCAATAATATATTGTTTAATACTTTGATACTTTTAATGTATAGAAATGAAGTATTTATTACTTTTATTTTTTTTTAGATCAGTTGTAATAATGTCTGAACCAACTGAGGAACTACAACGAACATTTTATCATATTTGGTTTTGTATCTGTAGACTCAAAACCTAAATGTCTTGAAAGGTTGGGAATATTTTGAGAATAAAAAAAGATACAGCCAATCAAACTACCCGAGTTTGTAAAGAAGATAAATACGGAAAAAGCAAAGACACTAAAACCAAGTTATTTGGTCTCTGAAATTATTGCCACGGTTGAAGCACCTCAGATTTATGGTGAGAAACTTGTCAAGCCTGTGCAAATGAGGTTCTGGGAAGAGATGCAAAGCTAGCTTGTGCAAATGAGGCTCTGAGAAGAGATGCTGCATCTACTCTGAGTACAATTCCACTTTCAAATAACACAATTAGAAGAAGCCAGGATGAAATGTCTAATTTTGTTGAGAAGATTGTGGAAAATTCTCCAAAAGACAAATTTTTCTATCCACGTTGATGATAGCACAATTCATAGCCAAGCTATCCTTCTGGTCTATGTCAGATTCATCCATGAAGATGATATAAGGGAAGAAATGTTAATCATTAAAAGTTTGTCTGAAGCTACTAATGGAGAAGATATATTCAATGAAGTAATGCAGCATTTTAATGATAAAAAAATAACATTGACGAATTTGATCAACATTGCATCAGATGGAGCTGCAGCCATAACTGGAAAAGTGAAAGGCTTTTGTTTCTAAAATGAAATCAGTTGCTCCTCACATTTTTTATATACATTGCATTATCCACAGACAGCATTTGGTTGCTAAGAATATTGGAGGACACATGGAAGAAGCTGTCATACATGCAATACATGCAATACATGCAATACATGCAATTACAGTCAACTCTCGCTACTATGCCACCCTGCGGGACTGAGCCAAAGTGGCATAGTACCGAGGGTCTGTTATCTAAACACTACATAACCAAAAATTTACTGAACATACGAATAAAAATTCATAGGGTAGGAAGTAAGGCCAATAAGAAGTTCAATGCAATGGTAAAAAGAAGACATACAATTTTATTAAGTTCAGATTGCTTTTAGTTAATCCCGAAGCTCTCAAAAATTGTCGGCTGACGCATCTTTTTTCAGCGGATTTCATTCATTTCGTTGTCTAGCCTATCACACGCCTGCATGACGCTGGGTTTTCCGTTGCTCTGCTGCTGCTTAAACTTTCGGATAGTGCTCCATGCTCTCTGGGCATCTGCAAACGAAACGTATTCCTCTTCCACAATTACCTCGTCGTCTTCACTTTCCTTCAGTGTAAACTCAGTTCGCTTGCGTTTCTGAGCTGACATTGTGTGCTACTTTCTGAACTTTTCCACAAGATTACAAATACGAAATGTACAAAATGTAGGAGTACAAAATTTCGAAAAGTTGCATGCGTTTCAGTTTACAAATGGCATAGTAGCGAGAGTTGAGGGTGGCATAGTAAAATTTTTTTGTTTATTATTTGGCCGGGACCGCGCAAAACTGGCATAGTAGCGAGAGTGGCATAGTAGCGAGGTGGCATAGTAGCGAGGTGGCATAGTAGCGAGGTGGCATAGTAGCGAGAGTTGACTGTAACTTTGTAAAATCAAACTCAGTGAATAATAGATTTTTTTTTATGCAATTCTGTGAAGATGAAGATTTTAAAACCCTATTGCTTCACACAGAAGATGATTGTCAAAAGGCCTGAGCCTTGAAAGACTAGTGAATTTGTGGGAATCATTAATCAACTTTCTCATGTTCAAGAGTCAGCTGACTCATTACAACACCAAGAAACAAGCTGATACGGCTAAGAAAATTTTGGAAAGACTTTCTGAGTTTAAATCAAAAATATTCTACTTGAGTGATATTTTTAAAACAGTGAATCTGCTTAACTTAGAGCCGCAAGGTAGAAAATCAGATTTGGTCACCTGTTCTCAGAAGATAAAAGGTATATGGGGAAAAAATTTTAGAAAAAACGGTTTGAAAAGAAAATTTGGCATCATTTCAAAATTTTAACACCGCATCAGAATGCATTGCTGCATGTATTACCCGTCTTGAAGGTCTTCATGTAGACTTTGAGAGAAGATATAATGATTTATTAAAGATGGATTATCCACTTTGGTTTATAGACCTAGAAAATTGAGCCAGGAGGTGAAAATTTTGAGTTGGCTGAAATGTTATTGGATTTGAAAGAGAATATGAAACTGAGAGGAAGAGTTGCAAAAGAAGGTGTCTTTGCCTACATATCGATAAAGGAATCATATACAAATATTTTTCGACATGTAGAAGCAAGCATCATTTTTCCCCTACCACATGGTTGGTAGAATCTGCATTTTCAGCTGTTGGAGATATTTTAAGTAGAAAAAGAAATAAATCAGATGCCAACAGAAGAGGAACTATCAGACTAAGACTAAATGAGTTCATTAAAATTGATTATGATATCTTGTGTCAGAAACACCAATATCAAGCTAGTCACCAGCTGAATGGACTAAAAATGAATGACTTTATGAAAACTGATTTTGATATCTTGTGTTTATCTTTGTTTACTAAAATAAATTTTAAATTTTATCTTTGGTTTGTGTTATGTCGCACGTTCGGATGACCTCTACTCACTCTACTACACTGCCACCCTGGCGTCTAGACTTCTCTCTCTATATCTACGTATTGGGCTAGTCTACTTCATCGTCTGGGGGCGTCCACACAACATTTGCTAAAATAAATTTTAAAGTGTAAATAGACTATTTTGCTTTTTTCATTAAGTATCTTAGTGTGAAAATAGAACAGCATAAAGTAAAAGTAGACGTAGTCCCTAGAAATATTTTCAAGTAAAAAATGGTCCCTGGGCTGAAAAAGGTTGGGAACCACTGATCTAAATTCCAATGATGGAGATTTTGTTCTTTGTTAAAAACTAGTCCTTCTGTTTATAGAAATAATTCAAAGAATCAAAATAAGAATGGAAACATACACAAATACAACCTATAGGGACATAGTAAAATAAATCAAGTACATTTGGTGCAATGTACCGATGTCCCAATAATGTTTTTTTTTTTTTTTAGCACAATTGTAAAACACATACACACACACACACACACACACACACACACACACATACATACATACATACATACATAAACACATACATACACATACATACGCAAGCACACACTATATATAAATATTTGTGTGTATGAATGTGTGTGTATGTGTGTGTCTGCGTGCGTTCGTGCGTGCGTGCGTTCGTGTGTGTGTGTGTGTGTGTGTAAACACGCTTTTTTATCGTTATTTCTTAATCTGTATTTACGACCATCTCTACATGAGATGGATGTATGCAAACTTGTACAATACATATAGATATATATACATATACAAGATATATATAATATATATATATGTGTGTCTCTGTGTGTGTGTGTGTGTGTGTGTGTGTGTGTGTGTGTGTGTGTGTGTGTGTGTGTGTGTGTGTGTGTGTGTGCAGAATACATTCATGTGTATAATACATAAAAGTATGTGAGCGTGTACACACGCGCGCGCGTATATTCACAAACTATCGTGTATACAGACATTATTTTTTCGTTGCAGTAAAATTTATTTCAATGTTACAGAAATTATGAAGTAAATATCATATACGCATCCATACATTAATAGGAATATATGTATATATGTATGTATGCATGCATGTATGTATGTATGTATGTATGTATGTATGTATGTATGTATGTATGTATGTATGCATGCATGTATGTATGTATGTATGTAGTATGTATGTATGTATGTATGTATGTATGTATGTATGCATGCATGTATGTATGTATGTATGTGTGTATGTATGTATGTATGTATGTATGTATGTATGTATGTATGTATGTATGTATAAATTTACGTCTCTAGAAATATCAGAAGATTGATAGCTGTTCTACAAATAAAAGAGAGCTCGTTTGTTTATGTTCGATCGTTTGGTTACGTTGGTTATCCTGATTAATGTTGTCTTTTGTTTCTGTTTGTATTTATTGCGTTTGACCATGAAATGCTCTCAGAAGATGTAGTTCGTAAGGTTTTTCCTTTTTTTCTTTCTTTATTATTGTTCCAATCTCTTGCCGCTTCCATCTTTGTTTTAAAAATCTTCTTTGTGAAATTATATATCTAATGCAATAAAGGAATATAAACATGATAGAAATATATATGAAATGACAATACTTGTGTGCGGTGACAATTGTAAAAATTAGATAAAACTTAGATATGTTTCGACCAAAGATTGGTCCAGGCCATGTCTGTCTAACTTAATAGCACCACCTGATAGGATTATCTAAATCCTTTTAAAGTCAAGTTTTGCTTATGGTCCATTCAAGTAGTGTGTTTTTGTTGAGTGAGTTGTATCCAGTTATGGGTGGCTTATCTGGTATTCCTTGAAGAAATCTGTCCTGACTCCGTTTAAATGAACTATTTTTTGTTTTTGCTTTCGTTTCGTTTTATTGTTGTTGTTTTTATCTTTTATTTTTTACTCTTTTCAGTCATCGGACTGCAGCCATGCTGAGACATCGCCAGGAAGTATTTTAATCGGACAAATCAACCTCCAAAGTTATTCTCTCGGTTTCTTTCGCTACACCACTAAGTTACGAGGGTCGTAAACAACCAAAATCGGTTGTCAAGCGGTGATGCACACACACTCAAATGCACACACACGTACATACATACATACATACATACATACATACATACATACATACACACACACACACATACATACATACATACATACATACATACATACATACATACATACATACATATATACATATATATATATATGTATATATATATATATATATATATATATATATATATACTAGCAGTATCGCCCGGCGTTGCTCGGGTTTGTAAGGGAAATAACTATATAAGCATTTTTAGAGAGTTATAGCCAAAAAATAGCAAAAAATGCATTAAAATGGAAAAAATATAATGGTAAATTTTTTGAAAAATCGTTGACTCATCGTAGACATTTTTAGAGAGTTACTTCCCTTATATAATAGCGAAAAAATGCATTAAAATGGAAAAAAACGATGGTAAATTTTTTTTAAATCGTAGACTCATGTAGACGCTTTCTTAGCCATTTCTGTTTTGGTCTCTTCAAGCCATGAAGTCGTTCTTCTAAAAGAACGCTGGTCTCCTTGACAACGCATTACAACGTTGATTTCCTTACACTCCCTTCCCCACAGGTGCAGGTGTGAGCGTGGACGCCAACTCCGCCGCCATCGACACACGAAAAATTATGCATTAAAAATGGAATAAAAAATGATGTTAAATTATTTTTAAATCGTAGACTCATCGTAGACGCGCGCTAATACTCAGACGGGCTCGATATGAATCACGACTATAAGCTACCCGAATTTGGTTAAACTGCACCGCAAAATGTGGGAGTAGTTAGGAATCTAAATCGAAGGGGACAGACACTCACACAACTACAGTTTTATATATATAGATATACATAGCGCAGTAGTGGTGAGATGTGACAGCAAAGAAAAGCATACATTCACTCTCTGCATGCAATTAGACTTGGAAAGTTCGTGAGGAACCCATTGACCCAATTTGCTGACTTTTCCGATAGCACACAGGTCTCAATGAATGGTTGAATGACCAAATCCAAGCTTCTCTGCTAGTTCCTCAACAGTTACGATGAGATTTTGTTCCACCAGGGTTTCAGGATGTCCTTGTCGAGTTCTACAGATCTTTCAGGATGAGGCTCGTCTTCTAGGCTGTTCCAATATAGCTTTGAAAAAAATAGGTGTTAAAATCGAAATGCACTCTTCAAAACTTGCACTATGAATAAGGACAAGATAAAATTACTACCTGCTTTTATAGCAAGTTAATATAAGTAGATTATCCCATTCCCCTCTGACTTTTAGTTCAAGCTGTTGAAAAAACCGCATTATTATATATATATACATACATACATACATACATATACACACACACTCTCTCTCTCACACACATGCACACATTTATATTCTGTTATTCTTTTATATGTTTCAGCCTTGAGGTTGTGGCCATGCTGGATCATGTGTGTGTGTGTGTGTGTGTGTCTCTCTGTCTGTCTGTCTGTATGTACATATGTATATGTATGTGTGTGAACAATAATATTTTCAACAGATGTGTTGCAAATGTATCTGATTGTTCTCAAGCTTCAATACTGTGTGTATGTGTATGTGTGTGTGTGTGTATGTATGTATGTATATAGATGTATGTATATGTATGTATGTATGTATGTGTGTATGTATGTATGTGTGTGTGTATGTATGTATGTGTGTGTGTATGTGTGTGTATGTATGTATGTATGTATGTATGTATGTATGTATGTATGTATGTATGTATGTATGTATGTATGAGTGTATGTTTACTTTATTACTAACACAAGCCACTACGGTTATTTAATGTACCTCAAATCACTATCTCTGGCTATTTACTCTCTTCCAAGAACATTTTCACTCACTCTTATGTGTTAGCTTCCCATACATTTTACTCATGTATCTATCAGCGTGATAGAGAGAAACAAATATTACATCTAGTTTCACTTTATTCGTTGCCCACTGTGTGTGTGCGTTTGCGTGTGGTGTAAACCAGACTAAGAAAAGCATTTGACACACACACCAGAATGTGAGTTTTCTGTAAATTTTGCTTAATTGGAGTTTAAATTTTAAAAACTGGACCTGGCATGACGCGATGCATTGTACTCTCAAAAATGCTAGGTAAATTGTAATTGAAGAAATCCTATATTGTAGATTTGTATAACTCCCAAAGGGAGGCAGCTAAAATCTGCCTTTTATAATAAGATATATATATATATATCTTATTATAAAAGGCAGATTTTATCTGCCTCCCTTTGGGAGTTACACAAATCTACAATATAGGATTTCTTCAATACAATTTACCTAGCATTTTTAAGAGTACAATGCATCGCGTCATGCCAGGTCCAGTTTTTAAAATTTAAACTCCAATTAAGCAAAATTTACAGAAAACTCACATTCTGCTGTGTTGTCAAATGCTTTTTTTTAGTCTGGTTTACACCACACGCAAACGCACACACACAGTGGGCAACGAATAAAGTGAAACTAGATGTAATATTTGTTTCTCTCTATCACGCTGATAGATACATGAGTAAAATGTATGGGAAGCTAACACATAAGTGTGAGTGAAAATGTTCTTGGAAGAGAGTAAGTAGCCAGAGATAGTGATTTGAGGAAGACTTTACATTAAATAACCGTAGTGGCTTGTGTTAGTAATAAAGTAAACATACACTCATACATACATACATACATACATACATACATACACACACACACACACACACATACATACACACACACATACATACATACACACATACATACATACATACATATACATACATATACATACATACATACACACACACACACATAACACACACACACAGTATTGAAGCTTGAGAACAATCAGATACATTTGCAACACATCTGTTGAATATATTGTTCACACACATACATATACATATATACATACAGACAGACAGACAGAGAGACACACACACACACATGATCCAGCATGGCCACAACCTCAAGGCTGAAACATATAAAAGAATAACAGAATATAAATGTGTGCATGTGTGTGAGAGAGAGAGTGTGTGTGTATATGTATGTATGTATGTATGTATGTATATATATATAATAATGCGGTTTTTTCAACAGCTTGAACTAAAAGTCAGAGGGGAATGGGATAAAACTACTTATATTAACTTGCTATAAAAGCAGGTAGTAATTTTATCTTGTCCTTATTCATAGTGCAAGTTTTGAAGAGTGCATTTCGATTTTAACACCTATTTTTTCAAAGCTATATTGGAACAGCCTAGAAGACGAGCCTCATCCTGAAAGATCTGTAGAACTCGACAAGGACATCCTGAAAACCCTGGTGGAACAAAATCTCATCGTAACTGTTGAGGAACTAGCAGAGAAGCTTGGATTTGGTCATTCAACCATTCATTGAGACCTGTGTGCTATCGGAAAAGTCAGCAAATTGGGTCAATGGGTTCCTCACGAACTTTCCAAGTCTAATTGCATGCAGAGAGTGAATGTATGCTTTTCTTTGCTGTCACATCTCACCACTACTGCGCTATGTATATCTATATATATAAAACTGTAGTTGTGTGAGTGTCTGTCCCCTTCGATTAGATTCCTAATACTCCACATTTTGCGGTGCAGTTTAACCAAATTCGGGTAGCTTATAGTCGTGATTCATATCGAGCCCGTCTGAGTATTAGCGCGCGTCTACGATGAGTCTACGATTTTAAAAATAATTTAACATCATTTTTTATTCATTTTAATGCATAATTTTTCGTGTGTCGATGGGCGGCGGAGTTGGCGTCCACGCTCACACTGCACCTGTGGGGAAGGGAGTGTAAGGAAATCAACGTCGTAATGCGTTGTCAAGGAGACCAGCGTTCTTTTAGAAGAACGACTTCATGGCTTGAAGACACCCAAAACAGAAATGGCTAAGAAAGCGTCTACATGAGTCTACGATTTAAAAAAAAATTTACCATCGTTTTTTTTCCATTTTAATGCACTTTTTCGCTATTATATAAGGGAAGTAACTCTCTAAAAATGTCTACGATGAGTCAACGATTTTTCAAAAAATTACCATTATATTTTTTCCATTTTTATGCATTTTTGCTATTTTTGGCTATAACTCTCTAAAAATGCTTATATAGTTATTTCCCTTACAAACCCGAGCAACGCCGGGCGATACTGCTAGTATATATATATATATATATATATATATATATATATATATATATATATATATATATATATATATATATTATATATTACATAATAGATATATATATATATATAATATATTATATACGGGTTGTCCCAAAAAAATGTATACATACCTTAAATAATTGTAAATTGTTATATCTTTGTAGCCTAGTACTTATTCTATCGTTCTCTTTTGCGAACGACTATGTGTATACTTTTTGGGGAACCCTAATATATATATACTATATTATATTAATGTGAAATAGAAAGAATGAAATAAAAAACGATTCTGTTCAATCTGATGTTCAGCTCCATTTCTTCAATTCACCAATAATATATATATATATTATATATATATATATATATATATATATATATATATATATATATATACGAAGGGCTTCTTTCAGTTTCTTTCAGTTTCCGTCAATCAAATCAATTCACAAGGCTTTGGCCGGCACCTGCCCAAAATGCCACGTATTGAGACTGAACCTAGTACCATGTTGTTGTGGTTGGGAAGCAAACTTCTTACCAACTCCTAATCAGACAGTCACGCTAGGCGGTTGATTTCCTTCATTGATTCAGTATCAGTCAAGTACTTTGCACGCTTTAATCGACTGCTCCTTTCTCTTCGAAATGTGCGGTCTTGTGTATATGGTTGAAATCCTCTGGTCGTGTTATAAATTATTTTTTTAAAGGGTTACCGAACGAGAGAGACAGAGTAGAGTGCTGGTCAGTGTTTAGTCTCAGTACTTTACATACTTTGTTCAAATCTTAACGATATAAAATTATGGACTAGACTGGACTGGTTAGTGCTAATATGTATGTGTGTTATATGCGAGTATATATATACGTATATGTATATGTGGAGGCGCAATGGCCTAGTGGTTAGGGCAGCGGACTCGCGGTCGCAGGATCGCGGTTTCGATTCCCAGACCGGGCGTTGTGAGTGTTTATTGAGCGAAAACACCTAAAAGCTCCACGAGGCTCCGGCAGGGGGTAGTGATCCCTGCTGTACTCTTTCACCACTCTTACTCTCACTCTTTCTGCTCGCTTAGCCAGCGGGCTGGCTAAGCGTCATTCGAAGGCTAAAACAATGCGAACGCATTGTGACCAGCGATGTGTAACAACATCTGATGGTCTGGTCGGTCACGTGATCACGTGATATATATATACGTGTGTGTGTGTGTGTATGATTTACGTAAACACGTGCATATACCTACACATACGCTCAAACACAGTCGCACATATATGCATATATACATAGATTTGCACACAAAAATATGGGGGGGTGCGCGTGCATATATGGTTATTACCACTTCTTTACAGCAGAGGCTATCCATCTCTTCAAAGTCGGCGTGAGATCCCATATAACTTAGAAGATTGACTTTGGACGTGCTACTTACCTACCCGCCCTACCAACCTACCTACCTGCCTGCCTACCTACATGCCAGCCTGCCTGTTTTTCAACATGCCTACCTGCCTGTCTACATGCATGCATGCATGCATATATATACCATAATTAAGAATACCTGAAGCAAAAATAATGTAGATAATTCTACAGCTATTAATATCTTTTAGAGATTAAGACGACGTGAAAACTTCATATTATTCTTTTTAGCAAACAAAAGTAAAACAATTGGGAATCTTCTTACAAATCTGTTTTGCGATTATTGTCACAATTTTTCAGTCATACTGAGAGAAGATTTTATCTGAATCATATGTAACCCTAACTTATCATTGTGTGACATTAACAGCTGCCCAGATTTGAATGTAATAAGTTATTCGTAGTAATACCATGCATTGACGCTGTGTGGACAGACATTTCCAAGATAGGTCTCTAGTCTATAATCTCATGTTTTAGGTTAAGTCACTGAATTTCAACGGTGATTTTTGTGATGTCTCTTCAGTCAAAAGGCTTGTACAACTATATGGTGTACCGTAGATGCAGCGTTTGAATTCCAACTTTTTTTCCGTTTTAAATATATTTATGTGGAATGCAGATTCATTTACAGCAGTCATGGATTAATTGCAGCCCGCGGGAATTACTGAATGTTACGCCTCACGAAAGCTTTGAATTTTAGTAGTGCAGCCTACTTGATGCTGAGTCATGTGTCATGCGGCATGTTTCTCGAAAAAGGTTGCCCATGCTCTAAAGTATGTATGATATAGACAACTCTACAGTAGTAAATTAAAAAACCTTTCTACTATAGGCACAAGGCCTGAAATTTGGTGGGAGGTGGCCGGTCGATATGACCGACCCCAGTACGCAACTGGTACTTAATTTATCGACCTCGGAAGGATGAAAGGTGAAGTCGACCTCGGCGGAATTTGAACGCAGAACGTGAAGACAGACGAAATGCCGCTATGCATTTTACCCGGCGTGCTAACGATTCGTAACATTAGTAAATTAAATAATAATATCTACTAGCAGAGTTATCGGACAAGGCCGGATATCTCTGCTAGTAGATATTATTATTTAAGTACTAGGCTTACAAAGAATAAGTCCTGGGGTCGATTTGTTCGACTAAATGCCGTGCTCCAGCATAGCAGCAGTCAAGATTGTTGTTGTTATATATATATAACGTATTGAGTATTAAAGGAAGTAGTGAGTACTTAGTATGAAAGATTAAGAAAATGAGAGAGACTGAAACAACGTGTTAACTATACGAGATACTTTATTAGACAGCCGTTGTTGTACAAGGTATTTGTTGTGGCGGGAAACTTACTGAATGTCCTTGTATCAAGGGAGACAATGGGCAACGTTGATTGTTCATGTTCGTTGTGATGATTACATAACATCTTCCCTTTTTTTTTTTATTTTTTATTATCATCTGTATCTACAGGAAATAATTATTCGTCGTCCACTTTTTGTGGTCTTATTATTTTGTAGTGTTGAATTCTGTAGTTGTGCTGTTTTTGTTTTTTCATGCGTGTTTGTTGACTTTGGAAATATATTTTCATAATCTAATTCTTCTGTTATGCGAACGTGTTCGTTTGTTTTAAGAATATGTTGTCTATTTCGTTTGACTGTATTACCTTCCTCTGTTATTACTAAGTATGAACGAGGTTGCTCTAGTTTTTTAATTATTTTGCCCCTTCTAAACCAATTGTTGTTAAACTTAATTCTAACCGTGTCGTGTGGTTTTAACTCTGGGAGTTCTGTTGTAATGTTTGATTTCTTCTTTTCGTGAGGCCTGATACTAATTTTGTCGTGTAGTAAGTTTGGGAGATTTGTTCGCAATGTTCTATTCATTATTTGATTTGCAGGGGATGGTGCACCATTTTGTAATTTAGTCGTGCTTTCGGATTCGATCGAAAACTTGTTGTAGTCTATTTGTGTGTTCTTCTAAAGTGCTGGACCAGATTATGATGTCATCCTGTGAATTTCTTGCTCCTTTTATGCCCTCTATTATTTTTGCAATTTCTTTTTGGAAAACTTCACTGGCGCTGTGAATTCCAAAGGGTAGTCGTGTGAAGCAATACCTTCCAAAAGGTGTGTTGAACGTTAACAGATGGGAGCTTTCTTCGTCAACTGGAATTTGCCAGTATCCATTAGATGCATCGAGTTTCGAAAAATATTTAGGGTTATGCATTTGTGCAAAAATGTCCTCCGCTGTAGGGAGTTTGAAATGTTGCCTTTTTATGGCTTTGTTTAGATTCTTGGGGTCTAAACAGAGTCGGAGTTTTCCGTTGGCTTTTTCAACGATGACTAGGGAATTTACCCAGTCTGTAGGTTCACTAACAGGTTTTATGATACCTAATTCCGTCATTCTTTTAAATTCTTTGTTGAGTTTTTCTTTTATAGAAAAAGGAACCGATCTTGGTGGATGAATTACAGGAGTTATTTGTGGATCCACTGTGATATGATGTGTTATTGACAAAGTGCCGATTTCTCCGAAACAGTCTTCATATTTTCCTATTATGTCGTTTGTGTTCGACGAGTTTATTTTTGAAATTCTCTGAATTAGGTTCAGATCTTTAGCTGTCTTTGCATCTATAACTGCGTGCGAGTTTGTTTTTCCAACAATGAATTTTATTTGTTTTGATAATTCTTTGTATTTAATGACTGCTGTGCATTTTCCTAATACTTTTATAGCTGTGTTATTGTAAGCTGATAATCGAGTTGAGGTTTTTTGCAGTTGTGGTTTTGGAATTATATTTCTATATTCTCTGAATGGCAGTACGGTTACGTCTGCTCCAGTATCAATTTTGAATGTTACATTCGAGTTGTTCACTTTTAGTTCGACCGTCCAAATGTCTTTTGGAGTCTTGAATTTTTCGATTTTGTGCACGCGGGAATTATTTGCAGTGATCATTTCGAGTGCATGTGTATCGTCATCTGATTCATCGTCGGTATGTATCTCTACTTTATGTACAAATTTTCTTGATTTGCACATTTTTGCATAGTGTCCTTGTTTCTTGCATTTTTCACATGTCTTGTGAAATGCTGGGCATTTATTTCTTTTGTGATTATAACCACAATAGTGACGGTTAGTGACGTAGTGTTGACTTGGCGCTTGAAACTTCGCGGGCTTTCTGTCACTTCCGCCTTGTTCGTTTTGATGTCTGGATTGCATATGGCGAGTTATTTGAGTTTTGGCGCCTTTTCTGTCGTGTTGACTATATACCCTCGAGATTTCGTTATCTCTTGTTTCGGATGTGGCATTTAGCATCCTTGATTGGAGTCGTGTTTGCTCTGCACTCTGACCTGCTTGAATTGTTTTTTGTAAGTCTAAATTTGGTTCTCTCAATAATCTTTCTCTTAATCTCATGTCTCTGATTCCACATATCAGAATATCTCTGGTGAGACTGTCTGTGAGGTTGCCGAATTCGCACTGTTGTGCCTTTTGGCGCAACTCTACCACGTACTCATCGAATTTTTGATGTTCCGCTTGTCCACATGTGAAGAATTTGTGTCTCAGGAAAGTTATGTTTTTCCTGGGTTCACAATATGCATCGAATTTTTCGATTACTGTTTGAAGGTTTTCTTCGTCGGGTGAATCGAAATCCAGAGTGGAATGGATGTCTCGGCCTTTGGAACCGATGCAAGTTAAAAACATTGAAGTTTTTACTTTGTCTGGCTTTATGTCACTTTCTGTTGCTATCAAAAAGAGATTGAATTCTTTTTTCCACTTTTTCCATGCTGCGGCTAGATTTTCCTGATTAAAGTCTAGGTCTTTTGGATGCGGTAAATTTTCCATTTCGTCTTTGAAGTATGATTTCAACTTCTTTTTTCTTTTGGTTTCTGTATTTTGGGTTCTTTTAGTATTCTGACACCATGTTGTTGTTATATATATATAACGTATTGAGTATTAAAGGAAGTAGTGAGTACTTAGTATGAAAGATTAAGAAAATGAGAGAGACTGAAACAACGTGTTAACGATACGAGATACTTTATTAGACTGCCGTTGTTGTACAAGGTATTTGTTGTGGCGGGAAACTTACTGAATGTCCTTGTATCAAGGGAGACAATGGGCAATGTTGATTGTTCATGTTTGTTGTGATGATTACATAACAAAGATGACTGAAACAAGTAAAAGAATAAAAGAAAAGAAGGAAAAAAGAATGTATGTATATAACAAAGTAATGGCGCAAAGCAGTGTTTAGGTATAATCACAATTTAGGTTAGTTGAAATATGTTTGTCACATATTTCAGCTGCTAAAGGTAAATACACTGCAGTTACCATGGAGAGAAAAATCTCACTTATGGTAAAAAGGTGTAAAAACACCCAGTTCGTTCAGTGTCGCCATCTCTCGGGAATCTCAGACATCGATGTTTCGAGTTTCTTGACTCTTGTCAAGCCTGAACGAACTAAATAAATAAAGTGTTGGCTGAATTATATATAAAGATAAAAGCTTCATTTAGTTCGTTCAGGATTGCTTCTCTTAGATACATCTCATCGACAAGAGTCAATAAACTCGAAACATCGATGTCTGAGATTCTCGAGAGATGGCGACACTGAACGAACTGTGAGATTTTTTCTTTGCGGTAAATGCAGTGTATTTGTCTTTAGCAGTTGAAATATGTGACAAACATATATATATATAAATATACATATATATATGTGTATGTGTGTGTGTGTTTGTGTGTGTGTATTTTTCCCTTGTTAACAATTAACACGGAAAAAATAGATAAATAGTTACCAGGGTAGTAAAAAATCACATAAGTAAAAAGGTTGTAACTCCTTGTTTTTAAAGGTTGAATCTTCGGCTTTACGCGAAATTTTTTGTATAATATATATAAATAAATAAATGGAGTTAAACGCAGGTGTTATTCAAATTCTTTTACTTCCGACACATGTTTCGAAGATATCACTGATATTATTCCAAAAGAATAAAGTGGTGTAAAACAATGTAATCTTCTCTTCAGGGAAGTGAAGAAATGAAACTCGTCAATAAGACATTTTAACGGAAAATGATGGATATATATATAGTGAACGCTATTAATATTGTTTCAAAAAAACGTTATAGGATATACGGGAGGCAAATTAAATCTAATCTCCCATTGCAGTTTCGTGAAGCTATTATTAGGAATTTTCCAAAGAATTCTAGGTATTACTCTATTATCAACTCATATACGGTTAGGATTCGTTTTTCCAACACTAAAGATCTCTTACAAATTATCTCTTCACATAATAGAGATTAGTATTTAAATTCCAATCTATGATAAGTTTCCGTTCTACAATATTC
>NC_042999.1:129917449-130089949 GCF_006345805.1 Octopus sinensis | reverse complement strand
ATGTTCTTAACTGTTATATGGGAATGTAAATATGTTTGCAAATTGTTTTTGTTACATGTTATTCTGATGTTCTGAATACTTTTATTTTAATAAATCTTGCTTACTGCAAGTTAATGATGATTCTTTTATGACTCCATTGCTTTCAGGCTTAGCTTAAGGTATTTTCGCGTCCAACGTCACAAAATGCGTCTGAATAAACATTGCCGGACAGCAAATAGAGACTCGGACATTGCTTAGAAAATATTTTTCATTTTTAACCTCGTATATAGTACGCACTAGGGATTTCGACCTTTAAATTTTTGGGGGAAAATGCGGATTATACCCAAGGATTTACGGTATGTGTGGTGAATGCTGATTATCTGATAGGGAAACATAAGAGGTGAATATAGGTAACCCGAAACGAATGGAGAGGATCAGGTTCTGCCCTACAGGTTTCGTAGACAATACTTTATAGGAAATATTGGTCTCAAATTTTGGTACAAGGCCAGTAAGTTTGAGGGAGGGGATTAGTTGATTACAGTACTCAACTGGTACTTATTTTATCGACTCTGAAATGATGAAAGGCAAAGTTGACCCCGGCGGCAGTGGAACTCAGAACGTAAAGACGGACGAAATACTGCTAAGCATTTTATCCGGTGTGCTAACGAGTCTGTCAACTCGCCGCCTTAGTTTTATAAGAAATACTGGTTTCAAATTCTGGCACAAGGCAGCAAGTTCGGAGGAAGGGGAAGTCGATTGCATCGACCCACCAGTGCTCAACAGGTACTTATTTCATTGACCCTGAAAGGATGAAAGGCAATGATGACCTCGGCGGAGTTGATTTGCAAGAAATATTTAAAAAAAAAACATCTATGAGGATTCGTGGTGGTGACGATGGCAACGATAGTTGCTGCTGCTGCTGCTGCAGTTGGTTTTGCTGCTGTTGATAAGGCCTCAAATAACTCTTATCACGTATTCTATCTTCTATTCAGATATATTCAATCTAGGGCGGCATTATTCAATGGCAGAACCAGTATTCTGTATGAGTCTGGGTAAGGTCTGTGAATGGGTGCAAAATTTATCTAAGTAATGTTACAATGAATGAAAAGAATGAAATATAGTTAACGGACAAAGTTCATATGTAAAAAGCAATGTGAGGTGAGTGTGTGTGTGTGTGTGTGTGGTGTGTGTGTGTGTGTGTGTTGTGTGTGTGTGTGTGTGTGTGTGCGTGTGTGTGCACGCGCGTGTACATTATATATAGAGAGAGAGAGAGGGAGAGAGAGAGAGAGTGAGCGAGAGAGAGACATCTACACCACATCTTCAAAATTCTTAAAAAGTATATGTGTATGTGTATATATATATATATATATATATAATATATATATATATATAGCGAAGTTATGAGAGGTATTGGTATCTAGAAGACCCAAAGAGTGTCAGGTAACGCTAAGTGCTATGGTGAGACCGTAGTTAAACTCTTGGTTCGAGAGTGATACGAGTGAGGAACCTAATGTAGGTCTTGTATTAGCATGCATATATATATATTAGAGAGAATGAGAGGCTGTGAGGAGTTTTCAGGACAGTTATAATGAAATAGTTTTACAGCTGTTTCTGGGATAATATGGATATCCATTCATCAGAGACAGTGTGAGAAGGTTAAATTGAGGAAATATTTGAGTTCGAATTATTATGAAAAAGGAGGAGATAGGAAATATAGAGGGAAATAAGAGAATGAAAGTAGGAATAAGATATATAAAGATATTGTAGTTGCAGTTCCTTTATTCGAGGAAAATGTTGTATAGAAGTGGTAAAAAAGTTTCCTGTGCATGGTATGTAAGTTCCAATAGCAGTTAATGTTTAGTCGTTTCAAAGTATGGAGCCGTAGAATCTGTGTTGCTCGTTCGAAAAGGTTTTTGTCGTGTGAATTCACACATATGCAATATATATGTAATAATTAAACTATATACTACACACTTTATTGCGTTCTATTACGCACGTGATCCCCCGGCCCGTGGAAAAATTGTCTTACACGAAATCGGTCTAAAAGATCGCTATTTAGAGAATGGGAAACAGTATCACTGATTTAGCTCGTTAGAAGATTATTTCAACATGGAAGGTAAAACATGATCGTGACAAGAAAACAATAATTCAGTAATGAAACAAAATTCAAAGCCTTTGTATTGATCGATAAAATTTAAAGTTGCTAAAAAGTAATTCCTTTTTAAGACTACTTAAAAGTTATTACTCTTAAAAAGCAACACAAGATCAAAATTTTCGATTCAGTTGACTTTAGTTTGTGAATAACATTTCCTTTATTGTGAAGTATATTTGCCACTTAAATGTGGCTAACCACTAAGGGTGGATGCTATTGTAGCTTGTAGCCCAGGAGAACATCTCCAGCTGGCTATTGACACACTTTCTGTGCCCTATGAGTATACGCACGGACCCGGGTTTCTGGATATTTACCCGTCGTCAGCACACAACAATCACCGGTCTTCGATGCGAAGGGGTCCCAATGCAAATATATATATGTTTTTTCCAATGACGTAAAGTCACTGATCTCGAAAAGTGGCAAATATACTTCACATTGTCGTGCAGCTACTGTTTATACCTCGTTCAGAGATTTATTATTGCTTGTTTACACTTTTTCGAGATCAGTGACTTTACGTCATTGGAAAAAGGATATATATATTTGCATTGGGACCCCTTCGTATCGAAGACCGGTGATTGTCGTGCGCTGACGACGAGTAAATATCCAGAAACCCGGGTCCGTGTGTATCACGTCAGGTCGACGATGGGAAGGATGGCTTCCCTTTGCAAATACTGATAGGGCACAGAAAGTGTGACAATAGCCATCTGGAGAAGATGTTCTCCCGAGGCTACAAGCTACAGTAGCATCTACCCTTAGTGGTTAACAACATTTAAGTGACAAATATACTTCACATTGTCGTGCAGCTACTGTTTATACCTCGTTCAGAGATTTATCATTTTCTTTATTGACCTCCAAAGGTTTGATTGAGATGACAATCTAACACAGAGCATTGATGAACAAAACAAAATATTGTAAGGCATTAACATTACTTTTACTTCATGATTCTCACTCCTTTCTTTTTCGTGTTCTGGTTAATGATATATAAATATGACATATATCAATTTGTTTCGTTTCTGTTCTAAACCGTTTTATTTTTGTATATTTTCTTTATAGAAAAATATGACTGATTGACTCATTCCGATTATATTGTTTTCTGTTATTTATTTAATTGGTCGAGCGTGGAATGTAAAATTGTCTCAGCAAGATTAAAACCCACCATAAAGCTGGCTAAAGTTAAATGTTATAAAACAGTCACTTCAGCCCTCTACAGTTGTTAAAATTCTGAAAAATTTAATAACCAGCTCCAGATTTAGAGGTTATATCTTCATATAACTTATATCTATGAAACTGGGAATGGGGGTAGATAGAAATGTATGTATATTCAAGTCGACAACCTATTTTTGTCGAGCGACGTAAAATCGAAGTCGAGTGTTTTATTGCATTTCCAAACTATTTCATTCATGCACAAGCGATAGACAAATGAAATAAAATCGCAACTACAAAGAGAGTAAATTTACTTCCTATGACCTAAAGACAACTTGCCGACTGACTTGAATATCCCTAACCTTATTAACAGAAAGTCGATTAATATTATTCGGAAGAGGCTAATACTAAACAGTTGATTTGCTCCGTCTTGAAGGTTAAGTGATGCAAAGAAAGCTACGAGGCAACAAAGGTTGAATATTTCAGTATGAAATTGTCTTCGTATTATGCGTAGTTTCAAGATTTACAACAGAAAGACACATTTTCTCCAAAAATTCCATTCAATTCATAGTTTTTATCAAAAAGTATATCAACTTGTCACATGATACTTACTAGCAATACACTTGCCTGTAAATAAATACTATTTTGACGTACAGTTCACTACTGTACTATAATTACGAGTCGTTGATGTTTTTTAGATTCAAATTCAAAATACTTACTTATATGTGCGTAGCTTGGTGAATTTCAAGTTCCACTAGACTTTCTTGACATTTATACAAAACATAAAAACAGTCAGCAATGATACTAAATCAGGTTTGCATGACATACCATACTTTGTATCTTAAACTAGCAATATGGCAGTAAAGTATCTGTCTATTACTAGAATATTTAAACTACTAAAACATCAAAAGGAAGATCAACTTTCATTAAACTACCAAAGCATCAAAAGGAAGATCAACTCGCATTTGTTTGATCGTGATCAGCACAAGTAACGTTGGAGAGTAAGAAAATATGTTGATGATGATGATGATGATGATGATGATATCTACTTATCCCTTCCCCTGAAATTGCTGGTCTTGTACCACAGAATTGGTCCCTAGACCAGTAGAAGAATGTTATTTTCTTGGACGAGTCATCCTTTATCGTATTTCCAATATCCAAAAGAAGCATATGACCCAAACTGCCTTCTTCCAACTGTTAAACATGGAGGAGGATCTGTGATGATCTGGATGGTGCTATATCTTGGAAATCCGTCGGTTCAATGGTTTCCCTTCTTGGCAGAATTAATAGTCAAGAATATTTAAGCATTTGATCTGATCAAATTCACCCTGTGGTTGCAGAACTGTTTCTGGCGGGAAACGCAATCTTCCAGCATGATAATGCACCAATTCACACAGCTAAAGTTGTTAGTAAATGGCACGAGGAACATTCTAGTGAAGTTGAACATCTTATCTGGCCATCACAGTGCCCATATCTCAATATTATTGAACATTTATGGTGCATTTTAGAAAAACAAGTAAGGAGTCGATATCCTCCACCATCATCATTACAAGAACTAGAGACTGTTTTAGCTGAAGAATGGACAAAAATTCCTTTGGAAGCAATTCAAACTATGTACCAATCCATAACTCGCAGAATTCAAGCTGTAATTACTACCAAAGGCAGTCTTACCCCATATTAAAATAAATTTGCTTGAAGTTTTAAGGTGTTTCCATTATTTTGTCCAACCCAGGTATATATATATATATATATATATATGATATATAAAATCATAATGAGTGCCGCGAATAATACAACATGAAGCATTAGATAACATCGTCAGCGTTTATTGAGAAAACAACTGCAATTTAATATCTCGGGAGCAAAATAGTAAATACTTTAATAATAAAATGCTGCTTTCGTGTGATAAAGCATTAATAAAATGAAATAAGCAAGGATGCCGAATGAGAAATAGCACAAGCTTAAGCTTTTATTATTATTATTATTATTATAAAACTAAATAGCAATGGCAGAAAACATGTATATTTTAGACTCAAAACATTACAAATTTGAAAGAGATGTGTTTCTTGGAGCTTTTTAAAAAAATAACTAGTTTCAAACAAGAAATCGATATATAAACAAATGATAGCCATAGGAAGTGAGTGTAGTGGAAATTAATCGCGTTGCAAAGACATCGACATTAATGTTGCTGTTACTGACAAGAGTAAAACTTTCGAAATCTGTCTTCGTTTTCAAACACCGTTGAGATTTGGCTGTGAGCTATTGCACGGAACAACATCAAGATTTTATAGCTATCTACCTATTCCTCCAACTAGAAACATAGCTAATTTGTTTGTCACATATGCAGATAATTCAAATTCTTTGAAATAAGTGTGAAATGCTGAATTTATGACAGAAAGAATATATGATTTTTTAACAGCTTAGCTTTTTGTAGTCATTAATGTTATAAGTGAAATAATGCTAACTAGAAATCGAGACTGGCTTGCAAACCTGGCTCCTCGAAAACTTAGGACAGCACTACAGTGTCTGCCAATCAAGCAAGCATTAAACTATTTCCATACGCCTCTTTCTACTCACCTCAGTAGTAAAATTTCTGTCCATCTCTCTAGATTGGCAGATAGTTCGCTATATAGATGCTTAGCTAGATTATCTAACAAGCGAACAAATACATGATATTTAAGGCAGGCAATTTGTACCAGTAACATGTTCTAGTGATCATTCGCACAAATTATGCAAAGATTCAAGTGTTGCTCGTAGCTCTACGCGGTTATTGTTGCCTAAATGTTAACCATGAAGCTTTGTTTCTAACATTTTTTAGAAAGATAATTCAGAGAATCGAAATAAAAAAAGCAAACACACATGAAGTGAAAGTTATATATGTAATGAAAGCTTCCACGGAAATGGTGATGTCAACAGGTTCAACAGTAGAATGAAAATCGAAGGTAGGAGTTGAAGAATAATCTAGGCAGCCACTGAGTGTGGTATATAATCACTTTGACAAAATATGCTGAACTGTAGCTTTAAAAAACTGCATTATTCATGTGCTTAAGTAAGACGAGAGTAGCATATGACTCCAAAACTCAAAAATGGATCTCCCTTTGCAAATACCTCAAAAAGAAACGCTGTAATTATCAGCAAAAAGTTATACATATGTAAGTTTTCTGTGGACTTGAAAGCGATGCAAACATCGATTCGAGATCATTATATGATGCGACATTTTGAAGTTTTCTTCTATAAGCTATATTAATCTAAAGACACATTCTCAGAAAGCTCCAAACATTCACGAAAAGGTGCCTCAGAAACAATTTTAACATAAGGTATCCAGAAACGTTGAACAACAAAGACATCTGGATCAAAAACAAGCGAAAACCCATCGACCAACAAAGAGCGAGGCTTATGTATGTAGAGATGAGTGAACTATATGTTAACAAGACCAGAGAGATTTTTGACAAGGGAAACTTTGGATTGGAACTCAAGAGGCAAAAGGAAGGTAAGGCACTCGAGAATAATCTGGTGGAGAACGATAGAAGAACTGAAGATAACAGGGGTGACATAAGTCAAGTGGAAAGGAAAATAAAGGACAGCGCATTGGAAAATTGCTGAGAAGAGATTATATGTTCCGCCAGGAATCCGAATAATTCATGATGATGTTAATAAATATACAATATACAAGGGAAGAACTGTCCGAAATAAACGTAAACTAGAAATATTGGTGGAACATTTCCATCGAAGTTTCCACAAATTATAAAAACAACAGGCCTGGCAGAAAATAAATATATTGAGCATTCATTAAAAACCAGTGGGAAAGAGAACAGTTAAGGTTCAATGCTTTTAACCAACATTTTTTAAAACCATATTATGAATTATTATATAATTATTTAGGTACTTTACGCAAGGAAAGTTAAAGTTCCCAGCTATAAAACATATCTGCTGTATTCTTAAGATTTAATCTGAGTGGGACATAGAAATAAGGGGTTTTTGTTTTTGTTCTTTTTTTTAAATTCAGCATAAACTGTAGTCGATACCTAAATCTCAATTATAAAACTTTACGTCTGTGTGAAAAAAAACACCTTATTATTTATGAGAAGAATTCGAAGAATTAAAATGGTAAGTGGCTCAAATGATATTGAAGTAAAAGAATGAGAGACTTACGTAAATCGTGGAAATTGAGGGATAGCAAATGAAAAATATGATGAACAACAATTAAATTATGAAAATCAATAGAACTAGAATAAAACAAAGAAATACTAGCAAATATGTAAATATAATTTGATGTGTCAGGATAAGGAGAGGACGAAGAATGCCAGGAAATGGCAGAGATAGAGAGGGTAAGAAATTTTTTTTTTAATATTACTGGAAAAGAAGAGTTGAAAAGAAATTAAATGCTCAGTCTTGGTGAGAAATTTAAATCAATTCAGAATATAGAGTTAAAGGCTACATTTGGGTGTCACTGCATCAAGTACCCTGTTTCGATACCCGGTTGTACCCATTTCCTTTTCGACTTCAAAGCTCATGAGAAAGGCAAGAGATATTCCTTCTCATTTTCTCTCATAATCGTGTAGCAGGAAGTGAGCTCTCGATCAACTGAATTTGCAGCACTTCTCGGTAAGAAGCAATTAAAACAATCTCTCTCTCTCTCTCTCTCTCTCTCTCTCTCACTCTCTCATTCACTCATTTTCTTTGCATAGAACAAACCCAGAATGAAATCATCTGTTGTCTATTCTCACTTAAGATAGTCTTGTCACGTTTCAATCGAAGAAGACATGGATTCCACCGGGTTACAAAGCACGTTATAATGCAGGAGTCAGTCCTGATTTAATTAGACTTGAAGCTCCAAAATACTAACAGGGCACAATATGTCTACAAATGGTCCTAATACCATGAAACGTGATTCTTAAGTATGCTTAGGCATGGATTAATTAATTAATTATGAGATAATCAACTTGCGTAAATAATTAATTTAATTAGACTTTAAGCTCCAGTAATGAATTACATTGACTATTACTCCTTAGAGACAAGTGATACTTAAATGAAAAACTTAAGAAAAAAACTGGTATGGAAAAACAAATTAAGAAGTTTTAATTAGTCACGTAATTAGTAATTAATTAGACTTTCTGCTCCAGCGTCAATTACTTCGCAGAAATGTTCACTAAACCCAACTGAATCTATTCATGTCACTTAAGAACCATATTAGGTGTGGATTTCTAATTTAAGAAGCATTTTCTACTAATCACTATACACTAATTAAGAGGAAACATACAGAAACACTGTTTTCAAGCCACGTGATGAATGCAACATAGAATCATGTCTTAGACAGAGTTAATCTTATATGAACATCGTGTTTTGAGGCACCGGACTTCTTCAACAGATAAGTGATAATTAAGCTGATTTTTCGCATTGCCGCACTGATTCTTCATCCATCTTCGGGTTGGGTATAGAGATGTGAAAACAGCTATTAGGAGAATCGCGCTGGTTTGAGTATGAAGCTGTAAAAACAGCTATGAAAGAGAAAATTCGATCGAGATCGATTCAACGAAATTCAAATTCTCCCTGCCTTTTCTCGCTAAAATCCTTTGTATTTAAGACTTTCGTTGAAAGTTCTAGAACTTATCACGAGGACAAAAATTCTAATTGACTGAAATGAGGTCTGCACGCATGATAAACTCGTGATTTACATGTGATCGGAAATTGAGTTAAAACAACTGCCATAAGTTCATGAACTTACATTGATAGAGTCACCCAGCTTTTATGTCAAAAAAATTAAGAAAACTCAAAATCTAGCAAGGCAGTATACAGAAACTTGAAACGAAAGTGAAATATCTTCTCTTGCACTTTTGGGGTGCAAGTTGGTGCAATCACTTTCCGTTGCTTTAATATCCAGATTCTACCAGTCAGAAACAACAAAACGCAGACGTAAAAAATATATATCTACTTTATTCTCTTATGACAGTAACAAATAAGTGGTGGACTTGGTATCCCTTTGGTATGGATGTGTCTCAGCTGAACTTTATCGCTGTAGAATTTACAGTGTTCAAATGCTAACGACACTGGTCAAAGATGGCGTCCGGAGAAAGGAAGATGATGTGGTCGGCAACAAATGTCAGGGAGAAACGAAGATAATACGCGTCCTCTTCTATGAAAAGGCTGACTGCTGCTATCAAATCCGGACAGAGAGAAATATACGTGTTGTACCTTCGATAGCCGTGTCTCAAGTCACTGCTTACTGGACGCTAGTGGTCAACGTCCTACGATCCCCTTGCCTCGCGGCTAAACTGCCACGTAGGCAAATGGTCCTACTTCCGGTGGTGAAAGCACCAACCTCGCACGCGCGAAACAGAAATGGACGGTGCGCGAGCGCGCACCGTTATATAGGATCACTACAAAGCTCCCCTCCAGTGCATAAGCACGACACAAAATTCCTTGTAGTGACTATAAAACTCAAGGTGGATAACAGATAACCAAATAGCAAAAAATATACAAAAATGGCAGAATTTATAACATACATAAGAAATTTACCAAAAGGAAAAAAGAGAAAAAATACTCAAAATGAGCAAAATCAAAAGTGCATGCGTGAAGGTGGATACGTCACAAAGTATAGAGCCTTCCGCTGAAGGGAGCGGAAGGAAAGCAAACTCACAGTTAATGAACCTAGGCGAAGTTAAATCCAACTCCTCTAAAGGTAGTTGATCCTGCGAAATAGCAGTTAAATCAATTGCTGCAGGAGAGAAAATGGAATCGACAGATAGATCGCCAGTAACACAAAAGGCAGACAGTGCTTCGGCTAAAAGTGAAAGGTTAGCAAGGTGACAGTGCAAGCATGCTGGTGTGATGCGCGAGACAGATAATTTTCTCTGTTAATTACGTGACCAACAGGGGTCTAACAGGGAAAAATTACGCCTATACATGGGCGCAGCGCATGTGAACATCCGACGTTCTAGGAGTCGGGAAAAGAATTAAGCTAACGCAAACGTGTTGCAAAAACAAGGCAGTACACGTGCAGAGCAAAGGTGCATGAATGCAATAGGGCTTGCCAGACCGAAAAACAGCAATGAATATGCCTCGTTCGTGCAGGAACAAAAGTGTGACATGCTGGCGCGTTATAATGGACAAACAACCCTCTCTATGTATACGTGACCCCTAGGGTCTTACAGAAATGAGGTGTGTCCACAAAGGCAAATTAGCATGGAAAAAACAAGCGAGAAAAGGCATGTGTGACGTATGTATGTGAGAGAGATAGCATTTATGTGTGTGTACGTGTGTGCGACAGAAATACAAACAAGGTGAATGCGAGCAAAATAAAAATACAGCGCATAGGAAAAAAGTCTCTCAGAGCTATTTCAGACAAGATGGAGTTAATTTACCAGTCCGTAATAGCCTGATGCATAATAGCAGTTCGTTCTGTAACAGAATGTTGAGATCACAAATGCAGATGCCGGTTGAACACATGTCGTGTAGCGGTTGTGGCTTCAATGCTGTGACAGGTTAACTGGGTACAGAAGAATCTCGCAGATAGACTGTGCTGTTAATTCCGGTGTGTATACACGAACAGCGAGTGGGCTAAACTTCCGCGAGTTGCTATTTACATCTTGTTGAGGTCGACGGTGTTGAAGGCGACGGTGATGAAGGCGACTGTGGTGGACTTGAGACACATTGTTCTTAGTGGTGATGGCGACGAAGATAGCGACGACGTGAAGTCGAAAGACGACGATGGCGATGACGGTAGAGAAAAGACATCGATGATATGATGGCGTCCGTCATTATTGTTGAAGAATAAGAAAGGCTCCTTCTATAACTGTTTGAGGGGACCGGAAACAAATCGTCGAAAGATGAATGCGTAGAGTTGATCGTGTTCGGACTTGGCAGAAAAACTGGATTTTTTTGTTGTTAAGTGATCTCTGGTTTAAGACCAGAATCACGTCGGAGGTCACCAGTGTAACGAAAGTGAACGTCTTCTCTTGCACTTTTGGGGTGCAAGTTGGTGCAATCACTTTCCGTTGCTTTAATATCCAGATTCTACCAGTCAGAAACAACAAAACGCAGACGTAAAAAATATATATCTACTTTATTCTCTTATGACAGTAACAAATAAGTGGTGGACTTGGTATCCCTTTGGTATGGATGTGTCTCAGCTGAACTTCATCGCTGTAGAATTTACAGTGTTCAAATGCTAACGACACTGGTCAAAGATGGCGTCCGGAGAAAGGAAGATGATGTGGTCGGCAACAAATGTCAGGGAGAAACGAAGATAATACGCGTCCTCTTCTATGAAAAGGCTGACTGCTGCTATCAAATCCGGACAGAGAGAAATATACGTGTTGTACCTTCGATAGCCGTGTCTCAAGTCACTGCTTACTGGACGCTAGTGGTCAACGTCCTACGATCCCCTTGCCACGCGGCTAAACTGCCACGTAGGCAAATGGTCCTACTTCCGGTGGTGAAAGCACCAACCTCGCACGCGCGAAACAGAAATGGACGGTGCGCGAGCGCGCACCGTTATATAGGATCACTACAAACTATTTATAGTGTTAGAAGTGCTGTAGAATGAGGAAATCAGTTTCGATTTGCAGTTAGACACAATGCCTTCTTCAGACTAACTTACTTCACTTCTACAAATTCACTAAAAATATCAAATTTTGTATATCTTAGATATTAAAATTTTTTTTACCTCATTCATAAAATAATCGGTTGCAGTTTCTATGAGGAATAATATGGGGGAGGAGTCGTAGAACTGCAGGTAAGATTTTTCTTCTTTGAGAAGGATAACAGGAGTGAAGATACCAGATAGAAATGTTCATTACAGAATGTTCTTGCAAGAATAAAAAGAAACATCAGAGAGTATTTCAGTTAAAATATTCATCCTTGGAATCATTTTTATTCTGATTAAGTTTTCCAACGTGATATTTTTTCACGCGCAAACATTTTGGTCACCTTATACATATTTATATACAGCAAAATTAACTGGATTGAATTCATTAATGACAGACAGATGAAATTGCAAGTGCAGCAGCTTACACGTTTGTGCGCGTACATGCGTGTGGCTGTTTCTTCACGCGCGCACGTGTGCGTGTGTGTATGGGCATGTGTATGTGTGTGCAATGTAATGTAGTATATCGTCGTACTTCGCTAACACTTCAAGATTCAAATGGTATTCATGTCTTGTGATTATATCAGTATTTGATATTATATCAGTATTTAATATTGACTGTTCACAGTGTTTCTCTTTCTAAGAATTCAGGCTTTTCACCCGGCACCGCGCAGTAACCAGGCTAGTATTGAAGTTATAATTTCATCCCCAAACCTAGTTTCTATCGACACCATAACTGTTATCTGCATACTCATCGGATCGCCCGACCACTTGCCTAATCGGAACTACGATGCCTTCTATCTCCTGGACCTTATGGTACGTCAAGACAGCAAACTGGTTGGAACGCCGCTAGTTTTTCGCTGGGTAAGCCGGACAACAAATGTGTTTCATTCTTAACCCATCCGAGATAATTAAGCAGATGGTGGAAACCATCTTCTAAGGCAATGGTTTTTAACCATTTTCGTCGTCTTACCCCCTGAGACTCTCCAGGGTATTACCGTGATACATATAATAAATTTTGTAACGGTGACTCCTATAATAAATTTTGTAATGGTGAACTTTGTGCAAAGGTAAGTTAAAACTTCTCTGAGAAGATCCTAATTTATTGAAAATATTATAAATAAATGACCTTGAAAAATGCTACAAGTGCTAAAAAACGCATGGAGCTACTGTACATCATACAAAACCTATACATTCACTCAGTGAGATGATTGATATTGTTTTGTAATCAAAAGTACATCAAAGCATGCCTTCGTTTTCAGTGCCATCATTGCTGAGAATCCAGCCTCGCAGCTATAGGTCGAGGGGGACTGGATCAGCATGATCGTGCAGGCATCGAAAGAAGAGAAAAATCGTTTCAGTTTCGCCCAAAATGTCGGAATCCATTGTTCAGAAAAATCGACTTTCAACTGAATATCCTCACGAATTTGAAGCAATTCTACCTTCGCAGCAACATGAATATCACTGATGGCACTGTCCTTCGCTGAAAAAGGTCTGTAGATCCACGCATCAATACAGCGGTCATCTAATCCTAGGAAGTTAGCGTCATTGCCAGAAGACGAGCTATCTCTTTACGGAAACTGCATTCAACTTCTAGCATAAAATCCAAGATAGTTGTCATCTGAGGGAACGCTGCAACGCAATATGAAATAAATTATTTTCTCCCAAACCCTCCGTGACCCACTCCCCCCGAGAAACCCCAAATGACCTTCTCACCCCACAAGGGTCATGACGCCCGGGTTAAGAGCCGCTGTTCTAAGGCGTATTCCTTCAAATCTCCCACATAAACAAAGCTCATAATCTCAGCAGGACAAGCTAATAACGATACCTACAACGCCTGATGAGTAAAAAATCCACTTCTACCAATTAAGTGTCTTTTATCTACAACTGCAACTCATTCAAGACTACCAACTGCCGTCTTCGTGCATTGCACAGCATGCAAAACTTCCCCACCTCTCAAATTGCAGCTGATTCTTCTGGTCTCTTGTCAACAACCAACTTAACGGGATACATCTATCCACTATTCCTAAAGAGAAAGCTTCCGCATTTTCTACTAATTTGCAACTGACTCGACATCGTACACATGCGGCAAAAAAGTTTATTTGCATAAAACATTTCAGCGAGTGAAAAGTAAGGAAAAATGTAAGACTTATTTTGAAATGAGTTCGCCAAATGAACTTGTGGTGGCAGCTTGGGCACAAGCTCAATGTCGTTAATGCCTCCTCTGTTTATAAGACCACAGTGCACGTTGCACACTGGACATATGTGAGAATTCTTTAACAATCCACGGCGGACACGCCAAGCAATACCAGTTGCTGAATCTGACAAAGATCGAGCCAGTGTCTTAATTCTATGCCTTTCATTGATTATAATCAATGAAAGATGATTATCTGCTGATTTGTAAGTACTTAGTTAAGATTTACAATAAAACGAGGAGCAGTAGCAGGTCCACGAGACATGCTTATTAAGTTGAAATGAAACTGAGAATAAAACAACTAATTTTACGAACGTAAAATAGGAAATTACCTACTTTCTGCCACTTCAAACCATCGAAAACCAACGGATCTGTCTCCTCCAGTACTCTCACTGTGTGCAAGAGCTAGCCTATATATTCACCAAACTTTTCAGTGTTACAGTCTCCAGGATTTATGCTAAACTTTGAAACCTGCTGTGTGTCCTATCTCCAAGAAGATCAAATCATCTTCTTTCACAACTTTTAATCCATCAATCCCATTTTTATTATCTGAAAGGTAATTTAAAACAATTTCAAAAAACTAATGTTCTCCAGCATCATGAGCTCCTTTTCCCCCTCAACAACCATCTAATATTTCCATTGGGCCAACTGTCTGGGTTGTGCAGTGCCAATCACTCCATTCCCCACTGCCCCCGTGGTCTATCGACCATAAGAAATTTTGTGAAAATAATATCTTTACTCTTAACATTAGCAAACAGTTGGACCGCATCTGGCATGAAACTATCCTGCTAAAAGTTCTTTCGTCTTTTGTCTTTTGGATCAAAGCTTTCCTGCTAGATCACATCAGCACAGCGTGCAAAAATAGGATTCCTTCCGAGCCAAATCCCAAGTCTGGTGTACCCCAGGGCTCACAGAAATGAGGTATGTCGCTCACACTCGTCATTAACAATTCTGCTTACAGTCATCTAATAACTCATTCTAATGCAGATTATACATTTCCATAGATGTGTCATCCGTACACAACCTAAACGTCGCATGAGAAACCTGCATTTCCTCACTAAACAAAGACCTTCAAAGCATTCTCCAACAAGGACATGACATACCTTCTTCAACAGCGCAGTAACAGCCACTGCACAATCAAGGTAGCATCTTTTTTTAAATCCAATGTCTCTAATCTTGGACAATACACAAATAAAACCATCAAAATCGCTCGTTTCCTAATAACAAAAACCGAATCCCAGAGGCTAACTCACCTCCTCAGAACTAAAAATATTTCCTCGCTACAAAGCTCGGGAAGCCCTCAATGGAATATTGTTTCTACATTTGGAACATTTTCGTCACATTAGAAATTCCTGAAGGTCACGTAACTTATTGGCAGATAGTCCTCACTAACACACTCAGTTTTCTATCCCACAAAGGTAAGACCAGAATTTCCGACATACGTGCCTTAGCACCTATTTTTGGCGATTTTGAAATCTTTGCATCTCTTGCTCAGCCCGGAATAGTTGGGGACGCGATGGTGGTGCTGTTTTGTAAAGGACCCGAACAGTATCGAAGGTGGTACCTTTAGACTTGTCACCTGCCGGAGCAAGGTGGCTGAATTTCTTCGCTCCCAGAGAAAGTCCTGCACTTTATCGCTCGTGGGCGATTGGGACACCATCCTGAATGTACGTCTGGACTGTGTGGGGTTAGCTGATAGAAGGGTGTAAAAGCTTCACAAACCTGCACTCTTTTCTCACTGACTAACAGGTACCGAATGAATGTTCCAGTTGCGCCAATGTAGACATGGGTTCACAGCATTGTGTTATTCAAATCGAATCTATATAATGTATACTGGATAGGAATAGCAGAGATTGTCAACAATTCAATTGTCGGCTACACAGACCACAAGTTTGTGATCTGTTCAGTCGACCTAAAAAGGCTGTATAGACGGAAACCTGGTTACAGGAAGATGAACGTATCTTTACTCGTGCGCCTAGTTTACAGAGAGTTGATTAAAGAACTAGTTAAGAGGCGGTTGACAGGGGTAGTCGTCAACAACCAATGGTGGTAAACCCTGAAAATGGTAACAAAATCTATTAGGTTCAGTAAAGAAATAGTGACAGAGAATTCTAGGGTAGAGAGAAAGCTAGTTAATAGCCTAGAAAAGGAATTGCTACTAGCGTGCTGACATCGAAATTAGCTCTTGACCGGTTCATCAACGCTAAGCACGAAGATTGTGTTGTCAGAGCTAGGATGCACGCTCTAAAACATGAAAGAATGAAAGCCATTCGAGGGACCTGAACTACAACAGTAAAACGTGGAAACAAAGCCACAATTCGGTCTTTGACAATCGGAAAGAACACATACGACTCGATTCCAAGCAGATGTGTATGGCTTTTCAATGGTAATTCGCTCAGCTATTTGGAGATGGAGCGGAAGCAGGATTGGATCTTACAGTCTATCTTAACAGCCTACCGCAGCTCTCGACCGGGGATATAGAGTTCTGCAAAAGGTCGATAACAGCTAACGAAATACGGAAAGCGATGGAGGAGGGAGAAGTTGTCGGGGCTAGACGGTCTGCTCCACGTGCTTTACCTTCATATGCCAGACTTGCTCGGGCACCTCTCGATAACTGACAATGGAATGGGAGAATTCCCAGTCCTGTAAAAAATGAAGTGGTACTGCTAAGACCCTGAACGGGGGGGGGGGATATTCTAACTACTTCCAGTCCCCATTAACCGTGTTAAATGCAGAGCTGAAGATTTTGGTTAAGATGATAGCTAAGTTGACGGTTGCCATCGTCACTCTGGCAGGTGAAACATTGACTTGTGGCATACCAAGTAGATCTATCTGCGACATCCATCTCGCGAGATACACCATAGAAAGGGTGGGTAAAGAACCTACCATGAGTGGAGTTCTGATCAATTTAGATCAGTTGAAAGTTTACGATAGGATCGACCAGCAATAGTTGGCGGACATTTGCTTAGTGGTCAGAGTAAATGGCCACTTGTCGGAACTGTTCATATCAAGCGTGCAGTCCGTCAAGGGTGTTTACTTTCGTAACTTCTGTACAAACTGACTCTAGAGCCACTATTGCAGAAGCTGAAAGTTTTGAGCGAAAACCCGCAGCAACTAGGAGGAAGACCTGTATTTGCATACGCAGACGTCATCGAAATAGCGTTAGACACCAGACACATTGAGGTGATCGGCACAATTCTGTTACTTCTATCAGTGACAAGAGCGAAAATTAACCTGAAGTTGTTGGGTCTGTGGCTAGGCACCCGGAGAGGTCCATATCATCCAACATCGTCTTAAGGCGCTGGACGGACGGAGCCGTTCCTCTGATAGAGTTGCAATCCTGGATCAAGGGTAGACCGAAGCAAGATGCATGGTACTTTGAGTACTGTCAGGCGCTCACAGCCCTTAGCTAGTCAGAAAAGCAAAGGGTGGATCTTCTGCCATGATGTTGTATACAGGATTAGTGGTAAGAGTGAGATGCCCTCGGAGAAACAGCGTCGATGAAAGTCAATTAACAGGTCTTTTCCTGAGGATTTTCCGGCCGGAACCCATGGATAATTTCCAGAAATCCCTCACCCAGCAGTGTTACCGAGAGGCATTGCAGGTCAGGGATAAACTTTGCAAATATGGTAGTGTCGTCAACTGTGCACTGAAGGACGAAACAATCATGCACACGCCAGTACAGTAATCGAGCATTACTGACTTGTAGATTATGTCAAACAGCTGCTTTCACGTGTAGGATGGATCCGGATATCGACCGAATCCATCGTAAAGACAGGTACATCGCCTTCCTTTGGTTGGGAAGGACAGGCAATTTTCTTCTGTTTAGTGGTTGTGATGAATGAGGTTGAAAAGATTGAAGATAGAGCTTTCCTTTTCAATTAAATCTGCATCGATTTTTTCAGGTTCCACTTTGAAAATAATCGTTGAGAGAAAGGTGTTGCCCTTAAATTTGTTGAAAGGTGGGTGAATGTTGCAAGAATAATCGAACCTAACCCTTACTTTAAATGTGTGCCTGTAGGATGAGAAGTATGGCGAAGAAGGACACTTGCCAGGGTACTCCTGGTGAGTAAGTTCAGTCAGGATGTATAGGGGTTGCCTCAGATTGTTTCCCACCCACCCATTGGGGAAATTGTTATAATTTTCTTAACTGTTGCTGCTTTTATTGTTTATACATATTTATGTAAATTCCCACTGCTCTTTGTCTTTATATTGTCTTAAATGTTTTTTGGAGCCCTTGTAGCCAATAACATTTTTTCTTCTAATCCACCAGCATCAGTTCTGCCTTTCATTTCACTGGTGTTGATAAAATAAATGCATTCTTAACTGGCACAAAGTCAAATTTGTACTGAAGAAGGTATATATAAGTCAATTAAATCCAACTCCCATCAGTACATACCTAGTATTTTATTGGTACTAGAATGAGAAAAAATAAAACCAGCCCTAACGGGATTTCAAGACAGACAAGAGAAGATTTAGTCACATCATTATACTGTTTATACTGTCACAAACATCTACCATGAAATAATGAGTGTAAAAATATTTTTTAAATACTAACCTACTTCATTAGATAATTAATAAAATTACCTTAGCAAACAACCAGTAACAATAATGATAGTGATATATATTTTTTTTTCCTTTATTGATTTCCACCAAATACAGAATAAGAACCCGTAATTAAATCAGCATCAATAATATAATCAGAAGGCACAAAACTATAAGCCAACATGTGATCAAGGAATTTCTAACTGATTTGATTCCACTTTGAATTTTTAGAAAAAGTGTATTCTTAAAATAAAATTCTTTTATTGTATTAATATTCAATGTTTCAAGAAATCCTGTCATTAAAATATTCAAGTATTTCTTTTTCTCTATAACACATTAACCTATGACTGCCCTTGGTTCTATAGTTTTGGTTCTATAATTATTGAAAAAAATACAGTAGTAAAACATTGTTTTTTTTCTACTCTAGGCACAAGGCCTGAAATTTTGGGGGAAGGGGCCAGTCGATTAGATCAACTCCAGTATGTAACTGGTACTTAATTTATCGACCCTGAAAGAATGAAAGGCAAAGATGACCTTGGCAGAATTTGAACAAAGAGCAAAGACAGACAAAATACCGCTAAGCATTCTGCCAGCTCACGGCCTTAGTAGGAAAACATTTTAAAATAATTTCTTTAATAGGCACAAGGCCAATTTCGTCAGAATAGTGGTTTAATGCAATGATTTCACTTGATAAGATACTGGTATTTATTTTACCAAGTATCAGATGAAAACACCAACCAACAAAACTGAGAAGGAAAAACCAAAAGGGACAGTAATGTATTTTAGTCTAATATATAGCCTTAGCCCTTTCCCAACACCCCACTAATATAGTGAATTCAAATTTGCAAAAGTTGTACTAAAGTTTTTGATACATATAGATGAATATTTTGTTGACAGAATTTCTAAGATATGGCACAATACTGGTTACAGGATCAGATCAGTTTCTTCCTCAAATGAAGGATTTCAAAAACATAATCGTCATAGAAGCATATTACAAATGCAAGTAACCAATTTAGCACCACACTGTTTTGGTCAATGCTGCTGCCCACACCTTGGTAAAAGATTATTGAAGATGTTTCATTCAGTAATGAAACAAACTATCTCACTTTAAATACTTTACCAAGGTGTATAGAGGGCAGCAGCAAATTAACCTCAGCAACCACCAGCTTCTACGGACATCCCACTACTTTTACTGGTAGCCAGGGTAGTAAAAACCTGAAAAACAAAAAAAAGATATTACTAAACATCTGTTTGATTTCACCAATACAAAATACATGACATAAAATTCAGCAAATTATTGTATCTATCATCATTATTTAACATCCATTTTCCCTGCTGGCATGGATTAGATGGTTTGACAAGCCAACCCATGCAAGTATATATGTGCATACATACATTTGTATAAACATATATTCAAACACAGCTTAAGGCAGCTCTTCAAAGCAAGGCATTTAGCCATGGCCAGGACTTTTTTCACAGAAGATGGATATAAACATCATTTGATTGGTAGTGATTCTTGTTTATAACCATCCATATATATACACACACTGGACTTCTTTCAGTTTCCATCTACCAAATAAAATTCAACAAGCTTTGAAGGCACTTGCCCAAGGTTTCACACAGTAGGATTGAACCAGAAACTACAAGCTTTTTATAGACAACCATATTCATGCCTATACATATATATTTAACATGTTTGCATACACTCAGACATGGGAAGGTATTTTGCTATGGAAATAGTCTCAAGAAAAAAATTTCCTACTAGACAATGTGTAAAAACCAAATGGAGCTGTAAATAACACCATTGGATTGCAGAACTCGAATATTTCTGCACTGTACACATGAATATGGCTATGAATACCAAATCTGTCATTCACAAAGCAAAAGATCAACTTGTTCTTAGATTAGAACAGCAAACAGTACATACACTGATGAGTGTGAAGCATGGAGTGTACTTGAACGTATTAAATATGACTCTATATGAATATATTTTTATTCAATGCTGCTTTGCGTGACTTCAGTTAATTCTAGCTTGACCAAGCTTTAAACTCACATCAGCAAATATACTGTTTGCTGTCCTAAATATAGTAATAAAGTTCCCACACTCAGTACTATCCTCCAAAGACTGAGCTATAATGGATAATGCATTTTTTTTTTGTTGCATCAGATACACCTAACTGAAAAACCAGCTGAGAATGTTTGCAAGTAACTCAACATTTAAGTAAACAATAGAATACATTTATCATCAGGTGATATGCAAAAGGTACAACTTACACATCACAGATTTGTACCCAGATAAAAAAATCAGCAAATTAGACATACTTACTTCAGAACAGGTTGGATGAATTCCAACAGTAGCATCAAAGTCCTTCTTTGTAGCTCCTAACCGCAGAGCTACAGCATATCCTTGGGTCACTTCACCAGCATTTGGGCCAGCATAATGAAACCCAATAACTTTATCCTGAAAACAAATTATTCATTAATTATTGATCCATATAACAATTTTATCTTATTGTTCTCTCTGTTCATCTCCCATATCTTAAAAAGAGCTAGAATAAGTGAAGTACACTAAACAACCCTTTAAGAATTAAATGCCTTCCATTTCAATCATATTCTGATTAGATCTGCAAATTTAGACATGTACATGAACACCAAAACCTTGCACAGATAAATGTTATTTTACAATATCATCCAATATGGAATAAGAATGTTTTCTAAAATTAATCTATTGACAAGAATAAACACCTGCAGCAGGATACAAATCAAATGAATGGAGAAGTACTAACCATTCTTCCTTCACAACAGAGGAAACTAATTTTTTTAAAAATACAAATTATTTTTCCAAATCTTGTACCCAAAGTATAAGAAACAATAACACTTTGTAACAAAAAAATTATTTTTTTCTTTTATCTTTGGCCAGCAAGTGTTATTTTCTATTTACTTCTATCTAGAAATCAAAGGAAGTGACTACTATTCCCTTCAAGCAATGCTTTTGTGACCATGAATGTTTTGAAACTGACTTATTTTCCATTACATTTTAGACAGATTCAATAATGAGTTGCTGAAGCAGAAATATCATTATAGCAAATATTCTGCTCAATACCACAAATTTGTTTGTCAATTGCTTGACTTTAACCACTTGAGCATGTTCCTTAGTGAGCCGCAATTTGTGCACCTCTGATTATGAGCAAGAGTAGTGGGGGAGCATCATAGCCATATGATCAGAGGGATTCTTTGGGGTTTGAACAAATATAACAAAAGCAAAGTTACAAAATCGTGTTACAGTGTAATTTATAATTCCATTTGCATGGCACTAAGTTCTAAAATGTAATTTCAAGTTTTTCAATGCACAACAAAACCATATGTATAAGTAGAAAGGCAAGATAAATACAAGTAGGTTAAATGAGTATATTTACAGGGAATACAAAAGACAAAAGCTGCCAAGATAAGACATAACTCCTTTCATGTAATTTGTATTCTTTTCTTTCCTCTGTATTTTGCATTGCTTATAAATATATGCATTAAGCCTACTTGTGTTCAACTTGTTTCTACTTACATACCACTGTGAAGATTGCTCTTTCAACTAAGTTTCTACACCAGAAGCACATACCCGGGATATAGGAACTAGATTTTAAGTTCTCAATTATAAATGCTACCAAAAGGATATACATAGCATGCTTCCTTTGCATTCTCCAACACACTATATATGCATTGGCATATACAGATACGTATGAATTTCGATATATATATATATATATATATATATATATATATATATATATATATACATGCATATATATGTATATACACATATATACACACATATATATGTATATACACACATATGTATATACACATATATACTCATACACATATATATATATACATAGATACACAAATATATACACACACATACATATACATGTTTACATATAACCATGCGCATACATATACACATGTGCATACATATACAAACATGTATACATGCATCTACACACACACACATATATATGCACACATACATATACACATACATATATAGGACACATGTATACACATGCATTCAAGTATATATACACATACTCAAACATATATATACATACACTCATACATATATACACACACATACATACACACACACAAACACTCAGACACACACTCTTACAGCTGTTTCCAGGATATTTATATCGCTTCATCAGAGACAGTGTGAGAGGATGGTTAAGAAATAGTTAATTTAGATAAGATATAAAATAGAGAGTGAGGTGGAGGAAAGAAAAATAAATGTGAGATGTGTACGGATATTGCATTTGTAGATCCATTTTTTAGGCAGAATGGTAATCATATAAGATTCCAATGCCTTATGAGTAAAATTCAATAGTATTTTTAAAATTGGTCATGCACATATATATATATATATACATATATATAAACATATTACTTATACACATATATACACGCATATAACATATATACACATATACATACATATACACATATATACACATACATACACACATACATTCACATATATACATACACACACATACATACATATATATACACATATACATACAATACATATATACACATACAATACATATATACACATATATATATATATATACACATATATACATATACACACATATATGCATACATATACATACATATACATATATACAGATATTACACATATTTCACACACACACACATAGATATTACACACATACACACACAAACACATTTCACTACATCCTATTTACACTTGATTACAGGATTGTATCGAACTATTAATAATCATTAGTCAATGAAGACAAATTGCAATTAAATTTTGAACATGAAAGGTTATATTAAATATATAATCAATAAGCTATATCATAGCCAAATACTGTTTACATTTAACTGTATGTACTTTCAAAATATGGATGTATTTCATAACCTGATCATGCAAAATATGTATATGTGTGCACGCACACACACACACACACTGTAGTGCATAAATTGTTCAGAAATCTTTGATAACACAAATCTGCATGACTAAACACTATACATGATTATGAAATCCTTAATGTGAATATTTTGTCTGATTATTTTATCAAAAATGGTTTGGTATTTAATTGCATATCCAAAAATATTTTGCTGACCCCCAACAAAGCTCATATATAACTCACTAACTACTATCACACATATATCTGAGATGATGCTGCCACAGTCTTTTCTTTTCTTGCAGCTGTAATACAGCTGTTTTACATTTCCAATAAATCAAGAGAAAATTGTGTGTGTGTGTGTGTGTGTGTGTGTAAAGGGGTGCTGAAAAGTTCATGACTTTGGGTAAAAGAAGATACAAGAGGATCAGTTAATTATGATGTTATTGAACATATTCCTCTCTCAGATTCACACACTTATATTGCAGTGGTCGTTCAGTTTTTCTAAACCCTGTAAGAGAACTCACATGGTTGGGCCTTCAGCCAAGCCTTTCGCAAGCCAAGTACTTTTCAGCACCGCCTCATATATATTTTATTCTACTACATCCTATATACTCTTGATCACAGAATTGCATCATGCTCAATAATTGTAAATCAAGACAAATTTTGATTAAATTGGGACATCAAAAGCCAGGTTATTCAGATAGGGATTGCAGCGGGCAGCAGAAGAGATTAACTGAGCCAACAGAGCTTCATATATTGATAGTGAGCAGAGGAATCCTGAAAGATCAACATGTCAGGATTATGAAGCTCTATCAAGAGCATAACTGCAACACATCCATAGAGGTTGCATCCATGGTCGTGTAATCAGCTAATAAAAGAGTCAATGACTCCAGCGTGAAGACTATCCCCATGACCCACTTGGAATAGCTGGCAGGATAGCAACAGAGCCGTGGAAATTTGTGCAAGCAGCATGACCAAGATGATGATGATATAGATAGCCTACAATTTGTATTATAACTAAAAGGTATACAAGCAGTTAATTCAGTAAATACCCATAATATTAAACAGATCACTGACTGTAATTGCACAGGTATTAGAGTTTGGGACTTATTTCTGCTTAAGTCAATTCTAGGTACAGCAATAAAATTGGCATGGAGAGAATGACAAAAATTTTCTTAAGATTTAGCAAGAAGTGGAGGGAAGCAGTACCCATAAACTTTTTACAGTGCCCCCAAAATTGGTTGGAGAGGAAAGGGAAGAAACCTGAAACCTGATCCAAATGCTTGCATCAGAGAGGACTCCACTAAAGGCACCCAAATACCAGTTTCTGTTAAACTGGGTTATAAATTACAATTACCTGTCAAGTGTCAGTAAATGAATCCATTGGATTTTTCCAGTCTCCATCAACTGAATAGGATTGAAGACACGACTGTGATTAAAGAGCAACCTTCTTAACCATAAAGCAATGTACATGCCTATAAAAGAATCTAATCATTAATACAAAGTGTGTGTAAATTTATTTTATATATATATATATACAGTCATCATTTTATGTCTGTTGACCATGTTGGTATGAGTTGGATGGTCTGAAGAGAAATGACAAGTTGGAGAACTGCATCAGGCTCCAGTCTGATTTGGTAAAGTTTCTACAGTTGGATGCCCTTCCTATTGCTAACCACTTTACAAAGTGTGTGGAGTGCTTTTATGTGGCATCACACAGGCATTTCTACATGGCACTATGCAGGCGCTTACATGTGTGTGTGTGTGTGTATGTATATATAATACATATATATATGCCTTCAATGTGAGTTGGATGCAGGTGATCAATATCCAACTTCGATGACCATTGCCAGTTGACCAACAAGAAAGCTACAACCAGCCAAATACTGTATGTGACAATTCAAGTTGCCTACCACCCCAAGTCATCACCAAGGAATCACCCTAGGGTAGAATGAATGTAGATGCTCTTCCAAAACTAGTCAGACAGAACAAGCTTGTTAATCCAATGAAAATACAAGCTGTAGCTATTTTCAGCAAAAAATGTTTTATTAAAAGTACACACATGCACACACCAAACAGAATTTTTTTTAATTACTTCACAAAATATGACATGAACGAATATAAACATTTCAAAAACTTACATTCTTAGATTTCTGACAAATTAATTTCACATAGCATTCTTTGGCACTACGTTGAGGAACAGTATATTCAAGAGGTATAAAATTACTATGATAGACCTGAAATAAAATAAACAGAAAAATTTTTGACTAATTTATGACTAATCCTCATATCTTAAAGAAAACTATTTCTAACTCAAATATATCTGAGAGATTCCCAAGAACTAATGCATTTTATTAAACTAGAATAATTTGATTTTTTCTATAATTTCCTTCCACATCTCTTCAGTGAAAAACTAAGTAGCTTCACATAGAATCTTAGATGTAAACATCTAAGTTGAAATACCTTTTTGATAAACAGTCCCTCACATTTCAAACTTTTCATAAATTACATTATAGAAGGGAATTGACTAACATTGGAAGGGTTTAGCTCTCAAAGTTCAGCATGGAATATTCCATCAAAGATTCTATCAGAACATCATAATTTACTTTTATTAAATATTTTACTTGCAGGTATGAGACAATGTCTCTACAGAGAACTAATATGGTCTCATAATTTAAACATGTTAGAATTGAACAATTTTTTTTATTTTACAATTTTTGGAAAATAATCAACGAAAGTAAAAAAAAAATGTGTAGTAAAAATCACAGCTAACCTCAATATCATCACCATACTTCTCTAATGCAGTGTCTTCTGAAATTCCAATGCAACCATATTCAAGAGGTGTGAAAACAGTTGTTGCTATAAAGTTGTAGTCACACTAAAGAAATGAAACAGTTAAAAGAAAAAAAAATCCATTTATTTCACACACAAACACAAAATTCAATTTACTTTCCATTTATCATGAATATATAAAACACCTTATTTAATGGCAACAGATTTAAATTGAAATGATCTGAATTTTATCAAAAAATAACAAAATAAATAAAAGCCATTTTTTCACCTGAACCCTGCCACCAAACAAATTAACAAAAACAACACAAACAAAAAAATAATCCCACAATAATTGGACAATATTAACAATCAAAGTGAAATTTTTTTCATTAGTCCAAAGAAAAATATCAATGAAGTTGGAATTATGTATTTTGTTTTACTTCATTAATATCAACAGTATTTAATTTCTTTGTGTGTAAGGGAGATAATCATTTTACGACTAGTCACTACTACACAAGAATAATTACTTGCTAACTTAGCCTTTTATTTTTAACACCACTGGCAGAAACTAGTCAAAATAAAAATTCAAGTTTTTTTCTTAAGATATTAATAACACAGAAAGAGCATAACAGATGACAATGAATTTTTCCAACACACTAGAGAGAATGAAAATTTAGAGGAAGAAAATTACGTAAACAAATGAACTATCAAGGCTATGCATGAGTCACCAAGTTGTCAGGATCCACACAAAAATTAGATACAAGGCAGAAATAACTCTCTATAAAATTCATTTTTCATGATTTTTATACAGTCCAGCATGAAAACAATCCACTGATCAGGTAACATGGAAAAAAAAAAACCTGTAAAAATCATTTAAAACAGGATAAAATGAGCCACTGAAAGTAGCACTTAGGAATTAATATATACATAGCTTGTTCTCAAACATGTCATCTGGACCATTTGAGATAATTTAAGAAAATTTTAGCTAAATAGTAAATGAGCGCTCTTCCATCCTCATGATTAACCCAATTAAATTTTTAATTCACATGATGTATGAATCTGGTTAAGCTCAAGTAATTAATGAATCAAAAAGAATTAAAAACATCTCACAAGGAATAACTCAAATGTTTGTCCTGCTGATAGCTTCGACTGGCTAAAACGTGTACATAATAATGTACAATAAGTATAAAGAGGATATTTTATGCTTGTTTAACAGATTTGCATGACAGTCACAATATTTGCTGCTAACAAGACTTACTGCCAACAATACAAAATCTCATAATTTATCACCTATTATGTAAATTTGGTTATTACATATTCTACTTCATTGCATAGAAATTTCAATCACTGAGATTATGCAAATAAGCCAAATTAAAGTTGGTTTTCTCTCTCAATTGATCAAAATTATTATAACCTAGTAAACAGAATATACTTTGACCTTCTTTGAGCACAGAAGGAAAGACAGCGTTTTCAGCAATTTGGATAATGAAATTGTGAAGGGAAGTCACAAAACTTCAAATGGCTTTTTAAAAAAAAAAATTGTAATATAATGCAACTATGTTATTGTAAATCAAACAACTTACCAATGTTTTGTCTGTAGTAAACAAACGACGAGCAAGTAAAATTCCAGCCTGAATGGCAACTGGAGTCAGCTCTGGTTTTCCATCCGAAACATCCCCAACAGCATGGATGTATGGAACATTACTCATTTCAGACTCATTACAAATAATTTTATTATTTCTTTAAGAAAAAAAAAAGCAAAGATATGCAGTAGATAAATCAACTATATAATAGTTTATCTTACAAAGAAATAAACAACACAATTAAAACCACATATCAAAATTTAATGTAAGGTTTAATATTTCAATACATTTTATCTTCAAAATTACTATGGACTGTCATGCTGGCATAAATATACTTTTACTATGGAAGCAGACATATTTTCTTGTTCACACCAAAACCAAGCCTTTAAAAAATAGAAAAATATAAATCTATTTCTCAATTCATATTACTTTATAGTAAAGATCAGGGACTCCAATACTTTCAAGAACAACAAAAACTGAAAATTATTATTTGCTGTAATTGCTGGAAGACTGAAAATATTTCTAATTTTGGCACAAGGCCAGCAATTTTGTGGGAAGAGGGCATGCTGATTATACAGACCCCAGTAGTTGACTGGTACCTCTCTTATTACCCAACAAAAGGATGAAAGGCAAGGTCAACCTTGACAGACAGAGAAATACAGCAAAGTGCTTTTGCCAGCGTGCTGTCTTAAGACTAAGAATAATAACTGCTGACTAATACTGTCATAGTTTCCTCACTGAATAATTATTTCTCATCAGCTTTTTAAAGTGTCTTACACTAAATGTGTTATGGCTAACTAACCTATTTTATATCACAAATACTGGGAATATATCTATGTTTTTGTCTCATACCATTTTGAAATTACTTGAAATGATTTAAATTTTACATTCTAATTGTACAAGAATCATATTCATTAAATAAGTCATCTAATAACTTGTGAATATAGTAGACAAAAAAAAACAATATAAAGCCTCCCTTCTCTCAGTCATATATATTTATAAGTTGTTTTTATGCCAAATTCTATTAGAAATAATTTAACATTAAACTGAAGAATTATTAAATACTATTTTTAGAATTACATATTTATCATATTTTTACAAGAGGAGTGCCTTTGAAGTTTCAGCCTACTGCCCTTTGTCATATGTTTCTGCACATAGCACAAGTGTTTCTATATGAATGCTTACATTCCATGCTTCACATGAAAAAGCAATTGATGGTGTTGATATTTCCCTGTTAAATCATACAGTAGCTCTACATCTTCAAGAAACTTCTTGACTTGAAAAATAGATAAAAGTAGTGACAGGAAGGGTATCCAGGTGTTTAAAAATGCCTCAATAATATGCATTCATCTAACCTATGTTAACTTAGGAAAATGTGCATAAAATAATATATATACACATACATAACATCACCAACCTCATCTTTTTTTTTAAGTTACTTTTCCAGTACACAAGACCTATTGAGACATTATTTCACAGGCAAATGACGTTCCTATTTTTCAAATAAGGTACTCTTATTTTACCAGTCTTCATGTGGAGATATTGAACCACAAGATGTATTGTTTACAGGAGGGATAAAAATAACATCACTTTCATCCATCCAATGTGAATATGAAGATACACAAAAGTAAACTCACATGCATGCCCAAACAATCATACAAGCAAGTGTGTATATTTATACATATATAACAGGCTTCCTGAGGGTTTCCATCAATCCTATTACAAGGTATTCATCAACATTCAATCTGTAGAAGATACTTGCTCAATGCACCACAAAATGAGTGTGTGTATATATATAATATATATATATAAGAATACTCAACACATTCTGACATGTTGACAAGACTTCTTGAAACGCAATAAGCAAAAATTATCCAAATATCATTATAAGAAAAGTGATGGTTTAAATATTCTACAAACAAAAATTCCACCATAAAAAAATCCATTGGTCATGTGGATTTTTTTTTTTATCAGAAACTTTTTAAAAAATGTATTTGGATTTCAAATATTCTTTTCTACTCTCGGCACAAGGCCGAAATTTGAGGAGGGGGGGGGCTAGTCGATTAGATCAACCTCAGTATGCAACTGGTACTTAATTTATCGACCCCCAAAAGGATGAAAGGCAAAGTCAACCTTGGCAGAATTTGAACACAGAACGTAAAGACAGATGATGGGGATTTCAAATATTAACTCACTTTGGGTTTACTTTGACACCTACAGAGTCAAGATTCAAATCTTTGGTTAGAGCTTGTCTTCCAATAGCCAAAACTACCTAGAAAATAGGAACATATATAGACATAAACGTTCAGAAAGAGTTCTATCATACATATTTTTTATTTTTTTAATTTCATTTTATTATTTAATCCTTTAGCATTTAAACCTGAGATGATGTATGATTAATTTAAAACAATGTGAATAAATAAACTTTACATTTGACAGAATGTGAATGCTACAGGGTTAAATATATATTATATTACCATTATTTAAATATATATATATATGTGTGTGTGTGTGTGTGTGTGTGTGTGTGTACCTATTTCTGTCCTCTTTTTCCCCTTTCTCTCTAGCCAGGTAACCATGTACCTCCTCTATATCAAGACACCTGTTTCTACCTCTGTTACACTAACCATTCACCATCTGACACAAGATCACCTCCTCCAAAGCAAGACACCTGCTTCTGCTTCTCTGTCACTCTGAAAATTCCTTGTCTTACAAGTTACTTGATGACCCTGCCAGTACTGGTGCCATGTAAAAAGCATCCAGTCCACACTGAAGTGGTTGGCATTTGGAAGGTCATCCAGCAATAAAAATCATGCCAAAACTGACCTTGCCTGTGCTGGTGACACATACAAAGCACTCAGTCCACTCTGCAGAGTGGTTGGTGTTAGGAAGGGCATCCAGCTGTAAAAACCTTGCCAAAACAGACAGTAGCCTGTCAACTGTCCTACCTATGCATGCACAGAAGACGGACATTAAACAACAATGAAGATGATGGATATATATATACATACATACATACATACACACATATATCATCATCATTGTTTAACGTCCGCTTTCCATGCTAGCATGGGTTGGATGATTTTGGCGAACCAGGCTCCAATCTTGATCTGACAGAGTTTCTACAGCTGGATGCCCTTCCTAACACCAACCACTCCGAGAGTGTAGTGGGTGCTTTTACATGCCACAGGCACAAGTGACAGTCAGGCGGTACTGGCAATGGCCACGCCCAAATGGTGCTTTTTTTTTTACATGCCACTTGCACAAGTGCCAGTCTGATTTTGTTCATCTAGATTTAAGTCCCATGCCTACATAGCAAATAACCATTAGATTTCAATTGCATAAAGATACGAAACAGCCTTTTATCGACACAATGCACCCATTATAATACACTATCCTGATAACTTACAACCATTTTATATTTTAAGGGTGATGCAAAGAGTAATATCACCAACACAAAATAATTTGCTTCTCAATTAGAGACCGAGATAATTAGATTAGTAGAAAAATTAATATATTTTAACTGGCAGACCGGAACTACCATTTTCACACTACCACTTTTAATGTGAAAATCAGGTATACCCACTCAAAATTTCATTATCCATAACAGTGGATAGCAGTTTTAAATACCAATATCTTTTGTTCAAAATTTTTTTTTTTTGAGATATGTAAAGTTTATTGAAGCAATGTGATTTGCAGAAAATACCAATTCTAATTTTTGGTAGATTTATAAAACCACTGCTGGAATAACCATAAAATTTTATTCTGCAGTCAGTTAAAGGGTTAAAAGATGGGTTTTACTATATGCATACATATATGGGCTTCATTAAGTTTCCATCGACTAAATCTACATATAACGCTTTGGTTGGCTAATAAAAGATACTTGCCCAAGGTGCCATGCAGTGAGAGTAAACCAAAAACCATGTGGTCAAGAAACTCCTTATCATAAACATGCATGCTATTTGACAAAGTGAAAGTTGTTGCTTTGACTATCTGCTTTATAAATTAACCTCTGAGACATAAGCAAGATTATCATAATTTAACGTCCGCTTTCCATGCTGGCATGGGTTGGACAGTCTGACTGAGGACTGGCAAGCCAGACAGCTGCACCAGGTTCCAATCTGATCTGGCAGAGTTTCTACAGCTGGATGCCCTTCCTAACGCCACCCACTCCAAGAGTGTAGTGGGTACTTTTACATGTCATCAGCACAAGGGCCATGCGCAAATAGTGCTTTTTATGTGCCACTGACACGGGAGCCAGTCAGCAGCCCTGGCAACGATCACGCTCGAATGGTGCTTTTAATGTTCCACTGCCACAGGTGCCAGTCAGGTGGTGCTGTCATTGGCCACATTAGCCAATTTGAATTTGATTGTGATTCTACTTGCCTCAACAGGTCTTCACAAGCGACGCATAAGTAGGCTGGTTACACCGCTGGCATAGGCTACGGGTTATGGTCTCACTTGGCTTGCCAGGTCTTCTCAAACACGGCATATTTCCAAAGATCTCAGTTACTAGTCATTGCCTCGATGAGGCCTTATGTTTGAAGGTCGTGCTTCACCACCTCATCCCAGGTCTTCCTGGATCTACCTCTTCCACAGATTACCCTCAACTGCTGGGTGTGAAACTTTTTTACACAGCTGTCCTCATCCATTCACACCACATGTCCATACCAGCACAGTCGTCTCTCTTGCACACCACATCTGATGCTTCTTAGGTCCAACTTTTCTCTCAAGGCACACTGTCGTGTATGCACACTGACATTACACATCCAGTGGAGCATGCTGGCTTCATTTCTTGCAAGCTGCCGCATGTTCTCAGCAGTCATGGCTCATGTTTTACTGCCATGTAGCATGGCTGTTCGTACACATGCATCGTAATCTACCTTTTACTCTGAGCGAGAGGCCCATTGTCACCAGCAGAGGTAGGAGCATTGAATTTTAATTTAAGTTGTATGGCATAAAAATGCAATATTATCTAAAATGATTTTTGCTTACTGTATCAAATTCTTCTGATTTTTCTTCAGACTCTGTAGCATAGGTGACTTTTAACCTTCCAGGTTCACCAGCCTTAAGTTGTTCAACCTGCATATAAAAATAGTGTCGTTGAAATGCACTTTTTAAGAAACAAAAACAAAAAATGCATAAAATTTTCCACATTTTCAAAATTATTGTAAGAAACTTACTGAAACCCTACTTTCAAACTTCTAAGCTACAAAACTAAAGTCCTCATAAACAAGCAGACTAAAGAGATAACTATATTTATTGCAACAACACTTGTTCTAAAATCTCTGAAAATCTTCAAATGATTATGCTACTTTTCCAAACTAATGATTTTCAGAGATAAAGGCTACTGAACCTTAACACATCTCAAAATAGACCAAATATATATATATATATATATATAAATTTCAGTAAAATTTAGATTCAGTTGAATATGGTACTTAAGTTAAAGGCATCAGAATTTAGTATGGCATAATCCATATAATTCAAAATGGGGTGATTACAATCAAAATAAGCAACAAGGATATTCAGAGGTAATGCAGCACGATTGCTTCATGCGACTCCATTTAATTGAACAATGCAAATATTAAAATTGATGTAATATTTTCATTGTTCAATTAAATGGAGTCGCATGAAACGATCGTACTGCATTACCTCTGGATATCCTTGTTGCTTATTTTGATTGACAATCAGTGTTAGTGTGCTTAGACCCTTGTAAATTAATGGTTCAGCAAAAGTACCAGACTTTAAAAAATAAGTACTGGAATTTATTCATTTGACTAGAATTCTTCAAGATGGTGTCATAGTGTGGCTGTAGTCTAATGCCTGAAACAAGATAAAATATATATATATTATCATTGCCAAATCAGACTAGAGCCTAGTGCACCTTCCATGGCTTACCAGACCCCGGTCGAACCATCCAACCCATGCCAGCATGGAAAACGGACGTATGATGATGATGATGATATATATATATATATATATATATATATATGATTGTCAAGCAGTGGAGGTGGAGCAAACAGAAACACAAATACATTCTCCAAACAATAGCACAGAATATTCAGTTACCATATAAACAGGTCAGAAATTAAACAATCACCAAAATGGCATGCACATTTTGTGCTTTAGTTGACTTATCATTAATTCTGGAAAAGGAAATCAGATGTTTCCTGTGAAACAGATGACAAACTGTAAAGCAGTCGATCAGGAGTTTCACTTTCTTCTGCATGTTAAAAAGCATAAAGGATGTGTTTACATTCTTGTAATTTCCTATCACAGCTAAGAGGCTTTCTAATATTTAAATATACTGGATCATATGCACTAAATATTATCCCACAGCTTCACTACAACCATTTTGGTGGGAGGGACCAGGTGATTACACTGACCCCAGTGCTCAATTAGTACTTTATTTCACTAACCCCAAAATGATAAAAAGCAAAGTTGACCTCAACAGTATTTGAACTCAGGATGTAAAGCTGGAAGAAATGCCAAAAAGCATTTTGTTGTTTTGTTGAGCAAGCTAACAATTTTACCAGTTCATCATCTTAAAATCAACTAACATGAAAGCTGGAACATTATAGAGAACCAAATTGAATATCGATTGACAATCAACCTGCATAAATATAAAATGAGCAATTTGGCAAAAGACAAAATATGATTACCTTTTTTACTTGACCCTTCTTAATAAACTTTATTCCATGATCCTCCATATTGTCACCAATTAATTCTGCCATTTGTCTATCAAAACCACGCAGCAAAATAGAGCGGACCATAACAGTTACATCTAATCCAAAAGCTCGCAGAAAACCTGCACACTCAAGGGAAATATATGAAGCTCCCACAAGAAGAGTCTTTCCAGGACAATAAGGCAAAGAAAACAAGTCATCACTGAAAAATAACAGGAAATACTATCTTAATCATGTCTCTTTAATATTCAGACACTGAAAACCAACAGATAAAAGGTAACAGCTGACAGAGGAAAGACAAATACTCATATAGAAGAATGAGAGATAGAAGTATTATGAACTGACACATAAGAGCAAATAATTACCTTGTGATACAATATTCTTCTGCTCCAGGACATTCCAAATAGTTTGGTCGCAATCCAGTAGAAATTAGAAAATGCTCAGCAGTGAGTGAAATCACTTTGCCTTTCTTGTCAGTTGCCTATAGACAAGGGAAACAAAATGGTTCACAATCCAATTATTTAGACAATATATCAGACTATATTTCAAACCAATAAACTGAAAAAATTACAAAATATAACTGGACAATTATCACTGAACATTTACCTCAATTTTATGTGGCCCAACAAACTTGGCATAAGCATTATAATAGGTTACTTTCTTCTCTCTTAGCTGAACTCGATAACCCCAGTTCAGGGAACCAATGTGATCCTGAATTAAACAAATGCAAATAATTAGTTTTAGAATTTCAATTAATAAAAGAACATCTACAAATGGGCTCATAAGAGCAACTCACCTATTTATAGTGTTAAAAACTTGATTGTTATATGTGGAGATACCAACAAACACACAGAGTAGAAATTGGGTAGTGAATGCAGAGGACATGCAAAGATTGGAGAGGAATGAAACTAGTATGTTCTGTTGGATGTGTAATGTCAATGTGCATGTACAGCAAAGCCTTAAAGTGTTGAGAAAAAAATTAGAACCAGATGTGGTGTGCAAGAGAGACGAGTGTGCTGGTTTGGTCTTGTGACAAATGTATGTAAGGACAGTTGCATAAAGAAATGTTGATTGCTTACATTGGATTGAACTTGTAGAAGAGGGAGGCCCAGGAAGACATGGGACAAAGTACTGAAGGTTGAACCCCAGAGAGATGAAAGGGATTGAGAGGATTGACAATTCTCTGTGCTCACAAGGACCTGCCTACTACAGCAAAAATGATTTCTCAAAACATTTTAAGCTTATAACCTTTCTGCTCTGCCAAGCACTACCTATGTCTCATTCCCTTGCACCCAATCCTCCATCACTCCTTTATCCAATTTAAACCTTAACTGGAACTAAACACTGGTAACAGTTAATACACCAAAAAGCTATAAGATTCCCAGAAACAAATTTTGATTCATTTTAAAATTCTTTTCTAAATTTATCTACAAGATTTTGATACACCCAATTTATTCAGTCGTTTATGTATTTAGAGTGAGTATAAAATTAAATTTTACCTGTATAGCATTTTTCATGACATCCCAATTATGATCACCTGAAAATAGATGTCAAATGTTATACTAAACATACTATTGCTAAGCAGTGAGAAAAACTGAGTTTACAAAGGAGACGTCAAAGGAATATATGTGTTCGGTATTGAAGAGGACATGCCTAATCCAAGCAAGTATGGAAAAGAGGACATAAATCTATATAAGATCATTTTTATATCTATTATTATTATTATAAATATAAGATAATTTTTATGTCTGTTTATTATGTTTATATAATAAACAAAAATTATATATGCAATAATGAGTAATTAATTATCAACAATGCACATTTTTTGTCTGACTGACAAGAAAAACAGTCATCACTAGACATGGTCTATCAAATAGATTTGAACCTGAAAAGTCAAACTTGTTATCTAATTGTTTACTCCAAAGAGCAGTAGTTAGTGGCCTGTTTTGTGTTGGCTGAAGGAATACCTGGAATCAAAATTCATTGAACAATTTCAGCAAAATATAGAGAAAGTGTTCTGTCACTATCAACTGTCTAGAAATAGATGGAAAAATTTGTTAAATGATTGAGCAAGTATTACTCATCAAAAAGCTGCTAGGCTGTTGACTGTCTTCTGCTGAAGACAATACTAAACTTTTGTTCAGATGAATGAAAGGCAAACATTATGCAAACTAGTCATGGCTCTGCTTCTGAAATCATTCACAACAGACTAAGCATTAGTAAAGTCTGTGTAATATGAGTGCCAAAACAACTTATAAAATTGCACAAAGAAAATCATTTTAAAATTTACCAATGACCTTGGAAAAACTATGATAACAAAGGTGACACTCTTGTAATGTAAATCTTCACTGGTGACAAAACATGAATAGACCAATACAATTCAAGAGTGATTGGCCTCCAAAGAGATAAATTACTGGCTTCTTTAAATGCATGAACAAATAAAAATTCATTTAAAAATATATATACTAGCAAAAAACAAAAAATCTTTCAAATCTTACTTAGTTCTGCTGACCAACCATAAGCTTTACTGTCTTTTCCACCTTCACCTGTGAAAAATAGAGTTTGGTAAAATGAGCTGACAATTTTGAATAAAGTATATTGTAAACAACCCCTTCAAAATATACATCTATAATAGAGTATGTTGCTTGGCATTGAATCCAGTTACGTAAATCTATCTCTTTGGCATTACAATACTGTTCACTATGTTGAAATGTGAGAAAATATAAATGCAAGTTGAAAGTATTTTTTGTTTGTTTTTTAAGATTCAGAAAATAAACTCAAAGTGGAATCAGAATGAATGTTAGATAGTGTACCTCAATTCTTACCATAACAAGGAAGTAAACAGAAATCAAGGTTTATTATGTAAGGAACACAAAAAAAATTCACTAATGAGGAATTGTTAGGTTGTGTGGAGATCAAGAAATGAATATACCTCAGAGTAAAAAAACATCTCTGGGAAGCATTCTGCATTTGAAAAACTGATTAAATAAAATTAGTCTTGCCATCAATGTCTATTTTCCAAAACTTTTTATTTCAATTCCACTGTATGTCAACTTAAGAAAATTAATCAGTATAATAGTTATTTTTACATCCAATTTTCTATCCTTGCATGAGTGAAATGGTTCATTTATCAAAAACAGTTCAAGTACATTCATTGTTACAGTTGGCTGCACTTCCTGCTATAAAACAACTCAACTCTGAATTGAACCCCACCTCCCCCATTTGTTTTTGTTTTTTATATATTAGCCAGCCAAACAAGAGCAACCAGAATTTTGTGCTTGGGGTAAAGACCTAGATTAATGGTTGTAGCCCAACTTTCTAGCCTCACAAACACTACTTAAAGGATAGTAAAATGATGTTCTCTTATCAGGTTTAAAAAATTAGGCCCATGAAAGAAAAAAGTAAAACTTACCCAAAAGAGCAGCTTGATGCATTAGTTTTTTTGGAATACACCCTACATTGACACAAGTGCCTCCAAGACCTACAATAAAAAGAAATATATTTCAACTAAAATGGCCAGAAAGGGTAGCATAATAAACAACAGTGAAAAGATGTAAATGTGTATGTATGTGCAGGAATACATATCTGAGTATAAGCATACAAATACAGAATATAAATGCTTCTCTATGATGTTGACAAAGTGTCTGCTTTTATTACAATTTACAATATCTGGTGCTACAGTAACAAGAACTTATATTTGTAACGAACTTTTTATCAAATTGCTAAGAAATGGAAAAATTAATAATGCTGATGGAGCTTATCAAAGTGTCAGTGCAAACTGACTGGAATAAGATGCAAATGGTGGATGGAAGAAAAATTGAAAAATAAAAGCAAGAATTTTTAAATAACAGTTCTATTAAATCTAAAATGTTTGAGAACTGCAATCATACATATAAATTACTCTTTTGCTCAAGTGATTACCATCAAACGAGGCTTTAAGAACAAGGTGTCCCTAGAAGCTAAATTTAACAATATGTCTTCCTAACAAAACTCAAGAGGCCAATATTAAGATCATGCAAAAAAATGGCTCAAGAGAATAAATCTTTATGGAAAAAGTACAGTTACTTACCCCAGGTTGTGCCTAAAGGTGTTGGTTTAACAAAATCAAAAATAGCAACTTTTTTATCAAATGAAGCAGCTTCCTGAAAGATCAAGGGATTTTGTTAAAAAAGAAAACTACACATGGTATTGTTAGTTAGAAAAATCATTGCCAAAAGAGAAATAATTAAAACCTTCCAAATAAGCAGATTAATAATTACAAACTTTCAAAAATACAAACTAAAGATAAAATAAACATTACTAATTAACACTGAATATACTAATAATAGTTAATATTGGTTCCAAATTTTGGCACAAAACCAGAAAGTTCAGAGGAGAGGTAAGTCAATTACAGCAACCCCACTGTTCAGCTGGTACTTATTTTATTGACCCTGAAAGGATGAAAGGTAAAGTCAACATCAGCAGAATTTGAACTCAAAGACAAACAGAATGCTGCTAAGCATTTTGCCCACTGAGCTATAAGAATTCTGCCAGCTTGCCATCCTAATAATAATATTGATTATGAATCAATCATGTAGGTTCAACAAAATAAGGATTTTAAAAATATCCATTTATAGAGATTAAGGAATCAGATACACTACAAGATTCCTTTTTATTCTCTTTCTCTCTAACACAAACATGAAGGACAAAAATTTATAACCATTTGAAATGGTTATAAATGCAAATTGTATAAAGAGTAGGCAATCTTGATACTTGGGAGCAACCCCATAGGGTCCAGTGCTTGTTTAACATAACTTCACCCAAGCTTTGTTTGCTTAGCAGCTTAGTCTTTGTTATTACATCTTTATTATGAAGCATTATTTTGAAGCCAGATTCTGTAGCTATATAAAATGCTACTATTATCATTTCATTTTAAGAGACAGTAATATTTTGCTTTTCTTTTTTGCGAAAGACTGCTTATTCAGTGTATCAGACCAGTCACGTACATACAACCTCTACCCCCACCCCACCAAGACAATATTAAAAATTCAGCACCACAGAACATTTTCAATGACAGCAATTACTCAATTGCTTTATCATCAGACTAATGTAAACAATTCATGCCTAATCGTGACATTTTCTTGATGGATCAAAAATTCCATAGATGACAGCAACAATGTATTAAACAATACAGTCAACTCAATTAAAGACAAACAATCAAATGTTACACGCTACAGAACTAACCTAATTTATGACTGCTTTACATAGCAACTTTATATAGCAATTGATGATTACATGATAAAAACTTTTAGTATTCTTTAATTCTTGTAATTATGTGTTAAAATAAATTTTTGCCTTTTATCCTTCTCAACTTCATTTTCAAGAATACAATGAAAATACTGAAAGCAGGCCGACATTTTCATTTGTGAATCATTTTAAAACAAAAAAAATACATACCTTAGCTGCTGCTAAACCACCAGATCCACCACCAATGACAATTAAATCAAAATCATAAGATTCTTTAGATGATATCATTTCCAGCAGCTTACCACTTTTATGAAGTGCTGCTGTGTCATCATAGCCACCTAGAGTGGAGAAAGAAATTATTCATATTGAAATTGCAATCAAGTTTATTGTAAATATACTAAATGTACCTGCCGTGACCCATTGGGTCACAAACATTTCAAGTTGAAAATGTCAATGTGCAACGAGAAAGGAAAAAATGGTGTTTCAAACTTCATGCAACAAAATTCTTAAATACAGTTCTCCTGCCTTTGATGTAACAACATAAACACAGACAAGGGTTTCTTCTTTGAAAACGTTCAAATGGCCTTTGACCTTTTTTCTTCACTTTCTTCTTTGCAATTCTTTGTTCCTACTGCTCCAAGTGAAAAACATGGGTACTTCAGCATAAAATAATGTTTTTGCAAAGTCATCATTGATGCACAGTGAAAAGAATTCTGTCAATGTTGTTCCCATGTCATTCATTGACAGCCATATATATTATCCTCATAATTTCTGAGCAATATTCTTTGTTCATCTGGTAGATGAACTTGCAGTCAAACTATTGCAGGTTCTCCTTCATGAATTGAAAATCCTAAAGTGGTTGCAACTGCTTCAGATGGGGCAGTATACCTACCCATTAAATATTGACTAATTTCATTATCATCGTTTTTTTTGAAGAGTAGTTTGGTCATTTCCTTTCAGCATGTATTTGATGACATACTTAATTGATCTCACTAAGGCAACGATTTCAACATTGCAGTGGCACTTGAATGTTCTTAAAAGAGTTTCATTATAAGGTACAACCCATTTGTTGTTGTTTGTTTTCCATTCTTATGAAATTCAACTCCTCCCACTGCAATTGATCTTTATCTACATAGAGATAGTCTCTCTGTTTTTCTGCCTTTTGATTATTTTTATCTAAAAAAAAAAAAAATAGTAATTTTCCCCTTTAAGAAAAAAAATATCCAGTACTCATGATTCAAAAAATATCTCAAAAATATAGGGAAAATTTCTATCTTTCGTGTCTCTGGTACTCAAAGAAAAAAGGATGGTAGTTGACATGACTCTGAAGTGTCAATATTTTCACTTTGATGTTTTTTTTCTTAAAGGGGGAAATGACTATTTTATTTGTAATCTTTATCATCTTAATCAAAGAGCAGGAAAACAAACTGATTTTTAGTATAATATGTCAAAAGAAAGCTAATTCCTGGAGCACTAGGTGCATAAACCAGAGAGGAAAGAATGGCTTAGAGAGTGACATAGCTAGATAATGAAGTATCAAGTTTTAATATAGTTTTACTTGGAAATCATAATATTAACACCTTAGCATTTAAACTGGCCATATCTGACCAAATATTCTACCCATTTTATATTCAAACCAGTTAAGTCTGGCCTCTGACACTTACCCTATAATGTCATTCTAAAAATAAACAAATCTTGAAGATACAAGATAATGCACAATTAAAAACCATGTAAATGAGCATTACATTTGACAATAATTTGAATGCTAAGGGGTTAAAGTATTCAATTAAAATATTTCAAATGAAAAGAAAATCCTCTTTACCAATATGTTTTTTATTGATGAAGATATTTGGAACAGTCCTCTGGCCACTCATCTCTTTCAAAGTTGAATGAATATTATCACCATTTGCTAAAAAGATAGACATAAAATGTAAAGATTAACAATAGAAACTTAGAAGCAAACAATTAGCTGAAAAATAAAAGTTAAAATAAACTGCTTTAATAAATTGTGTTAGACAATTGCTGGTGCCATGTAAAAAGTGCCTGTGCTAGTGCCAAGTAAAAAGCACCCAGTACACTCTGTAAAATGGTTGGTGTTAGGAAGGGCATCTGGCCATAGAAACCTTGCCAAAACAGACAATTGGAGCATGATGCAGCTCTTCAACTTCCCAGCTCCTGTAAGTGCCCAACCCTTGCCGCCATAAAAAACAGACATTAAATTATGACGATGACAATGAACTTTTCTAAGATTATAATATTTTATGATTTCTCTAAAAACTTATTCAATTAAAAAGAACGATAACCTCATCATCATTTTCCCATATTTGCATGGGTCAGACAAAATTTGCTGAAGATGGTTTTCTATGCTTGGACAAGCTTCCTGTCACTGTCCCACCACCTGTTTCCAAGCAAGGTAATATTTCTTCATGGCCAGACAAGATTTTCATGGAAGATTGGAAATAACATTGCTTGTACAATGGTGGCACTTATTTATAACCATCATGTGAAGTCAACAAAAGACAGGACACATACCCCTAACCACACACATGATGGGCTTCTTTTAGTTTCCATCTCACAAAGCTTTGATCAACCCAGGACTATAGTAGAAGACACTTGCCCAAGGTGTCACGCAGTGCCAGAACCCAAAACTATATGATTTGGAAGTGAGCTTCTTAATTACACAACCACCCCTGATTGCATAATTAAAAAAGGCAACAGCTTATACATAAAGTAGTTCTGTATCTTATGTTTTAAGCAGATGATATAGTCAATAAGGTAGGCCTTGATTATCTAGCCTATATCAGATTGTAACATAAATTCCTCTAAGTATCACTTAGATCATCCTAGCAGGGCTTTACTCTCATTCAATGAAGCAGCTGCAAGTTGGAATAGGCCTTGTGGCAGGTCCTACAACAGATGGCTGGGCATGATTGGAGATCTCCAGAGGGGATGGCACAAGACAACCAGCAATGGAGAGTACTGGTGGACATGGTCAGTTCTAAGCATGATGACATCTCTAGGACCACTAACCTGAGACAACCCCAACCCTATCAAGCAAGAGTATGAAGCAAGCAAGCAAGCCGCAAGCAGCTCACAAGGTCCTGTATATCACTGGTTTTAATATCATTTAGCAAAGGAGAGAAAATCTTCCTCTGGATAGGATGCATTATATTTAACATCCCCAATGAACTTGGTATCTATTCTTAATCTATATTATAAATTGGACATGGGCGATCATTGTATTCTTTCTTGTCTTGAGGTTCACAGCCAAACAGCTGGGTGGATTCACGTGAAAAATGGCACACATGTGCAGACAAGTGCATACATTGGAATGCGGTTTGTATTTTTTCTTAGCCCCCATACTTACTGAGAAAATTGATCAAAACTTTTCTCAAGGAATTTCCGTTTGTTCCACCGTTGAAACAACCAGTTGCTCACACAACTGGCATATACCATTTCGCTAGCAACAAGGGGAGTACAGGATGACAGTCAGCCAAAACTTTCGCTATGCTGTCTCTCTTCTTCTCTCTCACATACACACGTCCAAGCATGCACGCACACACATACACATCTATTTCATATATCTTTCAATTTCTGCTCTCTGCAAATAAAATTTTAATGGATACAACTGCTTACAAAATAGGGATTAATGTATAATTTCTTTCTATGTTCATAATTAAATCAATGTTTTAATGATTAGACAGAGGTCCAATAGAATAGCTCTCAGAAACAGACTACGTACAAATTCTTTCTTCACATCTCCTGAAGCTGTTTTCTGACAAGGGGGAGGCTCTAATCAAAACAGGGAACCCAAAATGATAAGGTTGAGAAATGCTGTTATAGATTATGCCTAACTGAAAACGATCACAGCCACATCATCCAAACAGACCGGGTGAAACCGGGCTTAGCTTCAGTAGGTATATAAAATGAAAGCCATAAATAAAAAGAGCAACTAAATACCTAAAGTCTGCAGTAGATTTAAACTGAAAACTAATGATTAAGCAGTGTGATTCCTTATCCACTCAATCATTCTACTTCAACAACTTATCTTACACTCAAAATCACAGCAAGTCATAAGGTACCTGAAGGTAGCTGATCTCAAAATTAAACAATCTAGAGATCAAACACCCAGAAAATATGTTATAACATACAATAGGATTTCTATTTCTTTAATGAGATTTTAAGATATAAGAATCTTACCAATTTGATCAAGTTCTATCTTTTTGTACTCTACACCCAAAGAGTCAAATATCTGCTGTGCCTGTAAAAGATAAAAGAAAATTATATCTAAGTAATTCTTGTTAAAAAATTGTTTTAATATTCTTCATAATCACAATAATTTAACCCTTTTGCTACCAAATTTCTCTTGGTATACACTACCTTATTTCAAGTAATTTTGAAAACAATGAAAAATTTTGTAAAATAATTGTCACTATAAAGCCAGTGTTTGGAACATAAACTGATATTTAATTTTAATGGATGGTTTTAACTTAAAACACTTCAAAACAGGAAGCTTGTATTGCAAAACGAGGAGTGGTTTCAGATGGGCTGGTATCAAAAAAGGGTTATGGTTATAAAAATGAAGTACTAAAATTAAAAAGTCTAGTATTAAGCAAAGATCAGAAACAAAGCTTTCTACAAACATTATAAAACATCTAACTTGTACTTTTCTTTTAATTTGTACCACATTTTTAGAATTTTTTTAATTAGGCCTTTGAGCTTAAGACACAGTGAATGATATGTCACTGAATACAAACAAGCAATTTATGGGACACAAGTTTAATACTTTATATTTGTAATTAGAGTATATTTTGATAATGCTTATTTCTCAATTAGACATGAAGCTTGAAAGTTCTGAGAGTGAAGGAAAAATAAGACTATCTTCGAACATTAGGCCTCACTGAGGCAATGACTAGTGACCAAGACCTTTGGAAATATGCAGTGTGTGAGAAGACCCGAAAGCCAAGCGAGACCATAACCCATGGCCTATGCTAGGGGTGTAACCAGCCCACTTATGCGTACCTTTCCTTCATTGGACACTAAACTGCTTGCAAAGACCTGTTGAAGCAAGTGAAATCGAAATCAAACCAAATTCGCAAATTCGATGACTGGCACCCGTACCAGTGGAGTGCTAAGCGCACCATCCGAGCATGATTGCTGCCAGAGCAGCTGACTGGCTTCCGTACCAGCGGAACATAAAAAGCACAATTCAAACGTGATTGTGACCAGCATCACCTTACTGGCACTTGTGCCAGTGACACTTGAAAAACATTCGAGCGAGGTCAGTGCCAGCGCTGCTGGACTGGCTCCTGTGCAGGTGGCACGTAAAAAACACCACTTGAGCGTGGCTGTTGCCAATATCGCTTGACTAGCCCTCGTGCCAGTGGTATGTAAAAGCACCCACTACACTCTCGGAGTGGTTGGCATTAGGAAGGGCATCCAGCTGTAGAAACTCTGCCAGATCAAGATTGGAGCCTGGTGCAGCCATCTGGTTCGCCAGACCTCAGTCTAATCGTCCAACCCATGCTAGCATGGAAAGTGAACATTAAACGATGATGATGATTTCTAATCCATTGCTATCTTTATGCTGTACTCAATTGTTCTGCCAATGAACAACATCCTACTTCAATACCTGGTGTAAGAAAGTTAACATTTGGAAAATTTTTTTAAATAACTACCTCTTCTGGTTAACACACACAATGACATACATACAATAAGGTCAGAAATAAAATGGATAAGTTAGTGTGATTAACAGTTTCTTGTTTCAAATAGAGTATCTTGTAATTTTATAAATTGACTTGGGGTAACCATATACATCTTGAAATCCAAGATAAGCATTGGAAAAGTACATCTCTTGGACAGTCCTGAGCATTTTTGTTTTTCCAGTTTTTCTCTTTTTAACAGGCTAGCTTTTGCCCAATCAGACAAGATTCCTTTCTCCACATCACATATAATCCAAGACAAATGCAAGGGCCAATACAGCTAGCCACCAGTGTCGTGGCACTGCAAAGAACCAGAATAGATACTGTAAAGCCATCCCATGCAATGCGCTAATAATTTTGCCAATCCACTACCCGAGACTGATACTCTTTTTTTTTCTTTTTTTTTTTTGAGCTTTAAAAAGGATAAAACACAGTTAAACTCAAGAGCACAAAGATCCAGAATAAATACAAGACATTCTATCCAACACTCCAACAACACTGCCTATACACTACTTTCTAAATTGACTTAGATTAATTAGTTATATAAGACATGCATATAGTTACCTTTGTGCAAAATGGACATGTTGATTTACTGAATATCATTACTTTGTTTTTGTCAATATAATCATTAATCATCTCCATTAGGGAACCTGAACCCCCTATAGGAGCCATAATGTCTGCTATTCTGATAAAAACCTGCAAGAGAAAATTAACAAAATTAAATGAAGTTAGACATTGATAAGAATTTTTTTTTTTAATTTCTAAGAGAGTATATATCCTAAAATACCATAAAATTATTTATTTTAGTCTTTGGTCAGTAAGTGTTATTTTCTATTTGTTTTTATCTAGAAATTGAAGGAAATTACAACTATTCCCTTCAAACTTTGCTTCTGTGACCTGTACATCAATGTTTTGAAACTGACATAGCTTCCATTGCATTTCAGATAGATTCTGCACTGAACTGCTGAAGTAGAAATATTATATAAATATTCTGCTCAATACCACAGATTTGCTTGACCTTAACCACTTGAGCAAGTCCCTTAGTGGCTATCATGAGCAGGAGTAGCAGGGGAACATCATAGCTATGTGTTGAGAGGGATTCTTTAAGATTTCAATAAATGTAACAAAAGCAAAGTTAGCAGGAAATATTAGTCATTTATCATACTTTCTACAGATAAGCAAATGGGAAATAACAGTTGCTACCCAAGACAAAAATCGTGTTACACAGTGTAATTTACCAATATCCCCACAAACACATACTCAAATACACATGTAATGAAGGGAGGTAACCTAAACACTCCCGAAGACAACATATGAAGCAATAGCTGATTTTTAAAGTTATTCAATGGGAAATGGGCAAATTTCATGTTATCGGGAAGAAGTTCGAATTACACATTAACAAATCTATTTCCTTAGTAAAGAGCAGGGTCATTTGATTCAGCTATACTGAACTAGTATGCTGTTTTTGACCTACCACAACCTTTTATAACTTTTCGATCTAGTTTCATTAATTTTGCTTTTAGTATCTATTTTGACGCCTTCCTGAGTTTTTGATGATGATGAATCGCTCTTTGTAACCAAGATATACCCCTGCTGTGCACCAAGACATGGTGCACAGTAGGGACATCATTAATGGACCTTCCACAATCTTTACACCTCATCTTTCAAACATGGAGTGTTAGCACAGTCAGTAGGCTGGCAGCTATTGTGATCATACTGTGCCTTTTAAAATTTATTCAGTTTGAAAATACAAAAATCACATCATGAACTTGTTTTTCTCTATAATTTATATGTAACTTCCTGCACGCAGGTTACATCATAATCTTCGATATGAATGCTTCAAAGCATTGTCACTCTTAAACTAGAAAAAAAACTTCAAATAGCAAAAATAGCTGAAGGAAATTATGACGCAGTCAAGCAAATTTTGCAAGAAAAATTAAGCACTGCATCAAGAAATTGAAGAGCATTTAGAAGGGAAAAAAATTGCTGGTATTTGTTTGATAGAAGAGAATGAAAACATTTTCATTATCTGAGAGAATGTTATTATAGTGTTTCAAATAAAATATGTTGTCAATCTCTGAAACTAAAGCAAACTGTGATTCTTAATTCTTATATGAAGGCAAGTCATAATTGGCTTACACATTTTATAAATTGTCATTCTACTAGTACATGTTGCAGATTCATTGATCAATATATGCCTAAAGGCTTTGAAAAAGCACATATTCAATTTCAACAATGTTATCATTGGTTTGCAAAAGAAAAACCAAGTGTTGTACAGTAATTTCTTGCTATAGCTGACAGTAGTAATATTTTGTAATATTCAAAGAAAATGCTGCCTGAAGAGAGTAAATTTGCGCATAATGTTCAATGAAAGGATCCTCAGCAATATGGATGGAAAGTTACAAGAGCCATAATATACTTGTCATTCCTTGTTAGTTCACATGCATTTTACAGCCACTGGACATCTATATCAATAAATCCTTTAAATAAAAAGTTGAAAACAGTATATTTTGAATGTATAAAATCACAATCATAACTTTACTGCCTCAGGTAGTAAAGCCTTCAATGTAAGAAATTTTATTGTGGATAAAGAAAGCACAGACATGACTTATTTAGAAGCTTGCTTCCCAACCACTTGATTCCAAGTTTAGTCCCACATGACACCTAGGGCAAGTGTCTTCTACTATAGCTGCAAGCAAACCAAAGCTTTGTGAGTGGATTCAATTGACATCAAAAGAAACTTGTCACACATATGTATATGTGTGTGAGTTTGGGACTCCTTGTCTTGATGTTGAGTGATTATTGTAAACAAGTGTCACCGTCAGTCAAGTGTCTATTTCCAATTTTCCATGAAAACATGTCTAACAATGGGGAAATATTACCTCACTTGAAAACAGTGAGTTGGTGACAGGAAGAGCATTCAGTCCGCCTCAAATTCTGTCCAAACATATGAACATGGAAAAATGGATGTGAAAACAATGAAGATAAAAAGCAGCATGAGAACATCAATTTTAATCTGATAGTTCAAAGTTAACAAAAATGTTAAGAAATCGCTGATGATGATGATAATGAAAATACGAGTGAACAGCTGGTGGAAAGCAATTGTGATTCAAAGACTAAAAACAGTGGATTAATGTGATGATATTAAAACAAAAAACAATGATAAACACTTCAATGACATTTCAATGAGAAACACTTGTAGCAAAATCACACATTACATATGGACACATTTTTTATATTAAAAACAATTCCTCTATTGTGTATTATACAAAGGCAAATATGGTGATCTAATTAAGGCCTATGGCATGGGTTTCAAATTTTAGCACATGTTCAGCAATTTCAGGGGAGGGCGTAAATCATTTGCATCAATCCCATTGCTCAACTGGTATTTATTTTATCAACCTTGAAATGAAAGGTAAAGTAGACCTTGGTGGGCAGACGAAATTCCACTAAGCATTTTGCCCAGTGTGCAAACAATTCTGCCAACTTACCACTTTATTTAAGGCATATGATATTCTAACTTTTTAATTATTGTTTTGTTCAAAAGATCATGAACAATAGCCTTCCCTGAAGAAAAGGTTAGTATAAAAATATCATTACTTATTAATAATGTTCAGTAATGTTAAATAACAAAACAGTTGTTTCTCATATTCTTTTACAATACATCCATCCTACATCCTTAAAAAAATGGATACATTAGATCAATAATCTAAAACTGGTGTACTTTAGATCAATAATCCAGCATCATGTTAAATTTTTATTTTATTTTATTTTCTAGTCATGAATGCAGGCTGTGTGTCTTACATTAAAATGTATGTGATCAAGAAACTGTCTTAATTCCAGTAAAAAGAACTAAAACATTGGATAACAAAAGTAAATCATGTATATTCATGATGTACAGTAGTGCTACAAGAATATTTTATTCACTATTTTTTTAATAAAATTAAGAAATTTATTCAATAGTTTTTAAGAAAAAAATTGATTGTAATTGTGATTTAGGTATTTTGTCACCAACTTTTTTTGTTTTGTTTTGTTTCAATAAGACATATTCAGTTCTATTTTTTAACTAACAACCACAATAACAATGTTTTGTTTCACATTTTTTCTTCTAAACTGGTCTCAACCAGCAACGTCTCATCCTTTGCTGATGACACCAAGGTCATGAGACAAATCAAAGACGAGGTGGATACAGAGGCCTTACAAAAGGACCTGACCACCATATATAAATGGCAGGAAACAAACAACATGTTCAATGATAAGAAGTTTGAACTAATTCGCTACGGAACAAATCAAGATCTGAAAAATACAACAAACTACAGAAACCCATCAGGACAACAAATAATGGAAAAACAGTATGTGAAAGATTTAGGCATCCACATGGGAACCAACCTAAAATTCAGAGAACACCTTGACTCAGTCTGTCTTACTGCAAGAAAGTACAGCGGGTGGATCTTGCGCACCTTCAAATCAAGAGATACCTCAACAATGAAAACCCTCTGGAACAGTATGATACTTCCGAGGATTGACTACTGTTCTCAGTTGTGGTCACCAACAACAAAGGGCCAACTATCTAAGATGGAATCGCTCCAAAGAAATTTTACCTCATACTTCTCAGAAACGAGGGACCTGGACTATTGGCAAAGACTCAAAACCTTGAGGATGTACTCAATAGAAAGAAGATTTGAGCGATACCGAATTATATACATTTGGAAAATGATAGAGCAGAAGGTGCCAAACTTTGGTATCAAAACCTACCACTCACTGCGCCACGGAAGACGCTGCCAGCTGCCACCAATCAACAAAAAGGCTGGCCAGGCAGCAAAAACCCTGCGAGAATCAAGTCTGTTGGTTCGAGGAGCACAACTGTTCAACTCCATTCCGGTACATGTCAGAAATCTATCAGGATGCAGTGTGGAATCATTCAAATTGCAACTGGATAGATACTTAAGCACCATTAGAGATGAACCCCATCTCCCAGGATATACACAACGAGCACAAACTGACTCAAACTCGCTCCTACACATGTCAAAATTAAGCAGAGAATACAACCTGGCAACCACACCAGACTCTGAGGGTGGAGTCTTCGACTTGGCCTGAGCATGGACTCAAACCCAAATGAAATGAAATGAAATGAAATGAAATAGTCTTTTAGGCCTGTTAGGTTAAATAATTTATACTACACTATGAGAAAATTATTCCTTTTTTTTTCTGCCCTGTATAAAAAGCCAGAGGCTAAACAAAAAAAAAACATTTAATTATATTCAACATCAGAGAAGATATTTAAAACTTTCACTAGGGTCAACAAGTACATCACGTTTTCCTCATAAATTCAAAAGATAGAAACAAAAACCAGAAGTACATTAACATGATCATTTAAAAGATGTATATTAAATATATTAAGGCACAGACATGACTGTGTGGGTAAGAAGCTTGCTTCTAAACCACATGGTTTTAGATTCAGTCCCATCAAATGCCACTTTGGAAAGTGTTTTCTACTATAACCATGGGATAAGCAAAGCCTTGTAAATGGATCTGGTTGATGGACACTAAAAGAAGCCCCCATGGGTGTATGTGAGTGAGTGTATACTTGTATCCCTGTCTTGATATCACATAACTTATTTTTTGAGTGTCACTCATTTTCAATATCCTGTGCAAACATGTCTGACCACAGGGAAAAAATTACCTCACTTGGAAACAGGAAGGGCATCTTGCCATAGAAAATCTCCCTCAATAAACTTCATCAGACCCATGCAAGCATGAAAAGATGGACGATAAAACAATAACAATGATGCTGAAAGTATATATTTAACAAGACAGACCTGTTTATAGTTTTATCTTTTACTTGTTTCAGTCATTAGACTGAGGTCATGCTACTTTGAATTTTCAGTCCAATGAATCGATCCCAGTACTTACTTTTTTGTTATACTTGGTACTTATTCTATCCATATCCTTTGCTGAACCGCTAGGATTAGGGACAAGTTGTCAAGTGGTAGTGGGGGACAAACACAGACACAAAGACAGACAGGTATACGATGGGCTTCTTTCAGTTTCTATCTACCAAATCCACTCTTTAGGTTTCGGTTAGCCTGAAGTGTCCAAGGTGCTACAAAGTGGGACAGAATCCAGAACCATGTTGTTGGGAAGGAAGCTTCTTACTACACACAGCCACGCTTGCATCTATTAGACTTATAAGACTTTATTTTTTAGCTATATGAAGGGATTTTTTTTTTTTTTGCTTCGACACCTATACAGAAACAAAAAGTATCTAACAGTAGAGTCACTACTATACTAACAAAACAACTGTTCTTTTATTCTTTTGTTTCAGTCAGTTCACTGCGGCCATTCTGGAGCACCACCTTAAAGGACTTTAGTCAAAGAAATGGACCCCAGGACTTATTCTTTGTAAACCTCATACTTATTCTAACAGTCTTTTATGCCAATCCGCTAAGTTACGGGAGCATAAACAAACCAGCATTGGTTGTCTAGCGATAGCGAGGGGTACATACATATATACTACGGGCTACTTTCAGTTTCCGTCTACCAAATCCACTCACAAGGCTTTGGTCGGCCCGAGGATATAGTAGAAAAACACTTGTCCAAGGTGCCACGCAGTGGGACTGAACCATGTGGTTGGGAAGCAAGCTTCTTACCACACAGCCACGCCGATTTTTTAAACTTAGAAACCAATATTAATCATACATATCTGAAGTATTATAGATCTCCTGCGTCAACCTTGCTGCCCGCAACGTAGAGGAGAGAAAAATAAATAAATACAAGGGCCTGACCGGCCGCTATCAGTTTCTGCTCGGCACCGTTGAGACCTCAGATGTTCTTGGACTCCGCACTATCGGGATAACGGTGACCCGTCTGAGAAATGAGACTCGTGAGGTAGACTGGTTGCTGCAGCCGACTGTTATTCTTGTTCTCCTTGTACTATATATATACATTCAATCATTCTCGTTTTAATGTAAACTTTACCACGCTTGAATGGATCAGACTGAATTCTTGAGGGAGATTTTGCACGGTCAGAAGCATTTCCTGTCACCAACCCTCGTTTGTTTCCAGGCAAGGTAATATTTACCTATGGACGGACTCGTTTTCATGGAAGACTGGAAACAAGGAACACCGCTTGCATGGTGACGTGAGTTTACAATTATCGTGAGAAAATTAGGACAAGGACACATATATTCCGAGTTCAGTCCCATTGCATGTCCACTTTGAGTAAGTGTCTTCTACTATAGTCTCAGGCCCACCAATGCTTTGTGAGTGGATTTGTTAGAACGGAAACTAAAAGAAGCTTGTCATATATTTTATATATATATATCATATACATACATATGTATATATGTGTGTCCCACCACATCTTGAAAAACGGTGTTTGTGTTGACGTCCCTATAACTTGGCAGTTCGGCAAAAGATTCGGATAGAATAATGCGAGATTTTCAAAAAGTCTTGAGGTCGATTTGCTAGACTTAAAAACCCTTTAATGCGGTGCTCCAGCATGTCTGCAGTCAATTGACTGAAACAAGATTATATATATATGCGCAGGTGTGGCAAGAAGCTTCCCAACTACGTGGTTCCGGGTTCAGTCCCACTGCATGGCACCTTGGGTATTTTCTACTATAGCTTCGAGTCGACCAAAGCCTTGTTAGTGGATTTGGTGGACGGAAATAGAAAAGAAGCCCGTCATGTGTATGTGTGTGTATATGCGTGCGTGTCCACCATCATCGCTTGACAACCGATGTTGGTGTGTTTACGTCCCCGTAACTTAGCTGTTCGGCAAAAAAAATTTAATAGGATAAGTACCAAGCTTACAAAGAATAAGTCCTGGGATCGATTTCTTCGACTAAACGGCAGAACTCCAACATGGCCACAGTCAAATGACAAACATGTAAAAGAATAAAATATATACACACACACGACGAGTTTCTTCCCGTTTCCGTTTACTAAAGTCACTCACATGGAAGACACCTGCCCATGGAAACCACGTGGTTCAGAAGCGGACTTCTAAACTACATGGCCATGCCTTCGTTTGTGCGTGTAGGTTAAAGAGTGTATATTTTGATAACATTTTTTAATTTTTTTCTTCATCACTTTTCCCCATCCAGACTGTTTACTCGTGGCTCTTTAAAATGCTGCTTGTTAAATGATACTTTGCAAAAATTCACTTTCGAGTGTGGAAATTTGGAAAATCTTTTCACACACACACCATCCCCATCCCACATTTTTTTTTAAGCAAAAAGAATTTTGGTAAATGGGGTGAAAATTTGAAAGCTGAAATTTCTGTTGTTGAAAACATGGGAATCGAGTGTCGATATTTCCAATTTCAATTTATGGTCAAAACCGAAAGAAAGCTGATATAAATCTGAAAAGGTAAAAAAATGCTGAAGTTCTGGAAATCGGTACTAATAAGAGCAGGGGGTGATAAACCGAAACTGCCCACCCACCTAAAAAAAATTTTCCATCGCCGTTTCACAACCGGTGTTGGTTTGTTTACGTCCCCCGTAACTTACCTGTTCGACCGAGGCCGATACAATAAGTACCAGACCTTAAGAAAACAAGCACTGTGGTCGATTTGTTCGACTAAACCCTTCAAGGCGGTGCCCCAGCATGATCACAGTCTAATGACTGAAACAAGACAAAGGATGAAAGATAAGTTCTAACCTTTACCCTCGAAAACGTATCACTGCAAAATTTCGCTTAAAAAATTATGCCTATTGTATTTTCCAGAAGGTTATAACAAAATCAGGGGTGGAGCACCAATCTGTAGAATTGCCAAAAATTAGACCGCAAGCACTACTTTCTAATATAATTAAACTTCTCTGACTACCAAACGAAATTACACTAACCGCCGATTGGCGAAAGTAGAGTCCTTAACTCAAAATTCGCCCTCCTCTTTTCTTTTGAAAAATGTTGAATAAATTTTCCTTGTTTTATTTAAAATAAAACATGAACTGATTAAACATTCTCAGGAGTAGTAAACGCAAGTCCGATCGATTTACTTTCAGTACTGAAAACTTTTAGTGAAATTAAGACACTTTTTCATATTAATACATAACAACAGAAAATGCAACTACCTCCGATAACAAAAAAAGCACTCTGAACTATAAGCAAAATATCCGAGTTGGATATTTTTCAGACAGTGCAACTAAAACTAATTATCTTTTCCTCTTTTAAAGACTATAGAGTGTCATTTGAAAATTAACATTCTTTTAATATCTACAATTTTACCTGAAAAAAAAAATCCTTTTAGGTCCTAAAGGTATCAATTTACAAAATAAACAGACGATATTGCAGGCCAGTAAGTATACGGCAAACAATTCATAAGTTTGTTTCACGCTTCACTTGACACAGAGGTCAATAAATACAAAAAACATTTAGGTATTACATTTTAGAATATTCGTCTTGCCTATAATTTCATTCAAATTTTGAGTGCGTTATAGGAAACAACAGCTGACGGTACTTATTTTATGATGGTCTTTTCGCTTTAGGGGCATATGGGTTCGGAATTGAAAATGTAATGGTATGAAGCGTAAATGTTCAAGAATAGACTTGACGATGACTTCGAGGAGATTTCAACTTAGAATCAGGCGTAATTTACAAATACCGAAGGCATTTTGTCCGATACACTAACGATACTGACAGCCTGATTAGCACTGTCGAAGTCGAAAATTCTATTAGATACAGTAAAAGAGATATTTTGAACACTTCATAAAATGAATTACAAGGACTGTTAATAGCTGGCGAAATAAACAGAAAAGAGGAAGGTAGATTGATAATATAGGTTTCAAATTTTGGTACAAAACCGGCAATTTCGTGGGAGGGAGAAAATTGATTACATCGACACCAGTGCTTAGCTGGTACTTATTTTATCGACCAGGAAAAATAAAGTAAAGTCGACTTCGCTGGCATTTGAACTCAGAAAGTAAAGAAAGACGAAATGCTGCTACCTCGCAGTCCTACAGGTAATATTAACAGGAGAAATTTAAAATACAATGAATGTATAAAGGCGACACAAGAGATGAGCTGGCGATTTGACATTCATGTGACCAAACGATACCTGATTATCCACAAGATAAAAAATTATACTTATCTAAACTCGTTAAGCTAAAGTGTGAGTGTGTGTGTGTGTGTGTGTATATATATATATATATATATATATACACACACACACCAACTAAACTTACGAGAGTACATGTTAAGTAAACAATTTTAACCCTACTCTTGCTGTCTGTTAAAAGTAGACATCGTGATTAAACCATAGTTTTTCGTCCATAACCAGAAAAATGTATTATATATAGTTATCTTACTTTTAAAAACAACACTATCATGTTTAATAGCAATATGGTTAGCGATAACAGAGACACTAACTACCTAAATTCTAATAACCAAATGTTTAAACGTTGTGAAGGATAGTTTACATTCGATATTCTGAGAAGTTGACTTACCAAACAAGCGATACAAACAAGGAAGATCCGTTCACTGACTGATGCAGCAACTCGTCTAACCTGAATTAGCGCTAAATTCTGATTTGTCAGCCTCACCAATCAGAAAGCAGATATTATCACCTCCTACTTTTTGCAAGTAAGAGGAATGGGAGAGGAGTTGTAACAAAGAGAGTGGCTAGAGCAAAATTGCTGTGTCATAATGATATTGGTTTAAGAATCAACAATAGTAAAATGTATGGGTGGGTACTTCACTACTTGATTCTTTTAACCCTTTTACCAACCCGTCAAACTACAATATTCTAGAACTACTTCTTTATACAGTTGCTGTCTTTTAAGTAAAAATAAATATCGAGCTGAAATTTATCTACAGAAAGGTAATATGAAAAGCAGAAAAGACGGAATTGATAACGAAATTTTTTCTACTTTAAACATAGCAGAAATATTGGACGGTCTTTCGAAATTTGTACATATAATATGGTGGACAAAGTGAAACAAATTGTACTGACTGAAAATGAAAGCAATGTCTAGTTTTAGTTAGTGTATATATGTATCCTTGTACGTGTATGTGCAAGAATACTCACGTTTATACTACAGCTTTATGGTTTTTATTATTTTGTTTGTTATTTTGTCCTTCCTTATCTTCTGTCCAGAAAATGTTGAAATTATTAATGTGACACACTTACACAAGTGTGCCCTCCACTGACTTTGTTTCCTCATAACTTTCGGGGGGGGGGTCAATATTTTTTAATGAAAATTTCTACAAATACGCATCAGATAATGTAGATTCCGATTATATCGGAATGTGTTGTGAAATGTTTTCCGAGGATGTAGAGGGGAGTTTCGGAAAATTCACGCGATTTGACTTTGTTTCCTCATAACTTTCAGAAAATGGGCATTTTTATGACTATCTTTCAGATGGTGAAGATTATGATTATATCAGAATTTAATATGAAAACAAACTGACACACATCACAAATACATTATTTACATTTGACGGATATTTGTCCTCATCTTGTTTGTTGTTAACACAACGTTTCGGCTGTTATACCCTCCAGCCTTCATCAGGTGTCTTGGGGAAATTTTGAACCTGGGTTCGAAATCCTAAGATATTTTTCGATGTTATTATTATTATTATTCAAGTCACTGCTTGGAATCGAACTCAGAATCTTGGGATTAGTAGCCCGCACTCTTAACCACAATGCCCGTGGGTAATTATGGAGTAAATTTTAGGTCGTATAAATCTAATACTTTCCTATCCTTCCTTAATACCGGTTCCCATATGCTATTCATATCTGCACTCGGTCTGCTTAGGAGGTTGTTGTGTTTTAACATATGCACTGCTTCTTTTTTTACAGTGGTGTTCTCTATTATTTTAACTTCATCCCACAGGGGGAGGTGATCTCCATTTTTCCATACATGATCAGCTATACCCGATTTATCAATATCTCCTCGTGTCACAGCTTTGTGATGTTCGTTTACCCTTATTTTAAGGGAGCGGCATGTTTCACCTTTGTATAACCTACCACAGCTGCATGGGATGGAGTACACGCAGTCTTTGGTCATATTCTTTTCTATTGGTGGTTTTACTCAAAGGAATATGACCAAAAACTGCATGTACTCCATCCCATGCAGCAGTGGTAGGTTATACAAAGGCGAAACATGCCGCCACCCTCAAAATAAGGGTAGACAAATATTGCAAAGCTGTAACACAAGGAGATATTGATAAATCAGGTATAGCTGATCATGTATGGAAAAATATAGAACAAGTTGGATGAAGTTAAAATAATAGACAGAGAACACTACTGGAAAATACGAAAACTAAAAGAAGCAGCACATGCTAGGACACAACTTCCTAAGCAGACCATGTGCGGATATGAGTAGCATATGGAAACCGGTATTAAGGAAGGATAGGAAAATATTAGATTTTTAAGACCTAAAATTCATAATTGCCCATGGGCATATGGCATAGCGGTTAAGAGCACGGGCTACAAACCCCAAGATTCCAAACAGTGACCTAGATAATAATAATAATAATAATAATAATAATAACATTGAAAAACACCTTAGGAATGAGAACCCACGTTCGAAATTTCCCCAAGACACTTGATGAAGGCTGGGGGGTATATCAGCCAAAACGTTGTGTTAACAAGATGAGGACAAATATCCATCAAAAGTAAATAATGTACATAATTCCTCATCTCTTAAATATAGAACTGTACACATCACATATATCTAGAAAATGAAGCTTGAAATTTCAGAGCGCACCATTTTTTTAATATTTTCTTTTTCAGTTTAGCACCCCATCCCGGACAGCTCCATAGGGAAATGACTTCTATGCCTGAACTCATAAATGCAGAGACCTGCCATGTGTGTGTGTATGCATCCTAGTGCCTGTTTCTCATCATGTGACAAACCATTGGTTTGTTTACATTCCTGTGATTTAGCAGTTTGGCACAATAAGACAAATAAAATAAATACTGGGGGTCAAGTTGATTACATTAACCTTTCAAAGCGGAACCCCAGCACCAATTGAAATGAGTAAAAAAGAAAAAGAATATTATATTTCAAAAGCTGTTATCACTTTCATTGAAATATGGAAAGATTAAATACAAGTGCTAAATATAGCAGTCAGTCAACTTAGAGAACTATATCATCATCATCATCTAATGTTCGTTTTTCATGCTGGTATGCATTGGAGGGTTTGATAGGAGCTAGCTAGGCAGAAGATTACACCAGGCTTCACTGTCCGTGTTGGCCAACTTATAAAAATGCCAATAAAACAATTTTCTGGAATATTATTTTATTTCTCTGAAGAAAGAAAACTGCAAACTACAAATATCATTAGCATTCAGGTATCATCTCAAATGACATTCTTCTAAAACTCTTGGCAGCATGGAGAATTGTGAAAGTTAATACTTTATAGTTAGTTTTCATGGTACAATATATGAGAATTGAGAGACAAAATTTGTGTAGTAAATTTCTTACTGCATTGTGTGAGACACTTCATACCATGTTACTGATGTTCATCATCATCATCATTTAACATCCATTGCCCATGCTAGCATGAGTTGGATGGTTTGACCAGGGCAGGTAAGCTGGAAGGCTGCACCAACTCCAGTCTGATTTGGCATGATTTTCTATGGCTGGATGCCCTTCCTAACTCCAACCACTCTGAGAGTGTAATGGGTGCTTTTACGTACCATCAGCACGGATGCCATTTGCGTGACACCAGTATCTGTCACGACAGTGATTTTACTTGGCTTAATGGGTCTTCTTCTCATGTACAACATAATGCCAAAGGTCTCAGTCATTGCCTCCATGAGGCCCAACACTTGAAAGCTCAGCCACTTTGCCTCCCTGAGGCCCAATGCTCAAAAGGAACTCAGCCACTTTTAAAACAAGGAATGTTTATCTTGTGAGTGGAATTTTCTGAGACATTGTAAAGGAACAAGAATTAAGGCTTCCTGCTGCAGTCATTATCAAGTTTTTGAATTTTTGAGTCCTTTATAATCTTACTGTTCATGAGAAAAGGTTAAAAAGTCCCTTCTATTTTTAATGTATATGAGTGGTCCATTTTTTTTTTTTTTACTATTATCTTTAACCATTTAAATCTTCTTGTAAAATGGTCTCTGCTCCTTGCAGCCTCAGCCCCATCCCATGGCTCACTCTTCTCTCCATTCTCTTCACTCTTGTTGCATCCAACATCCTTTTCTCAACACTAACTACTGTCCAGTCCTTCTTCTCCAGAAAATTGGTCTTCTGGAATTTTCTCCCTGCTGATGTCTTTTTTGCAGATGTTGACATAGAATAGTTTAAATGGAACAGTAATAGCATCAATCTCACAAATTTCAATAATTAATTCATCTTTATCCAAAATGGCTAACCTCAACTTTTTAAAAAGCCTTGAAGTAATTGAGCCCCACTAAGGTTTTTTTTACTACCTTAGGAATTACTTGTCAATTCCTAATCTTCTTACAGATTCCTGTCATCCCTCTTTGATGATTTGATATTCAGGAAACTTGAATACTAGGTCAATGTCAAACTCTCCCCAGACTCCTGTGACCAAGCTACTTTGCCCAAATGATTTGGGGGATCTAGGTCTGTGCAAGTGCTCATCTTTATCTCTTCCCTGTTTTCTTTCCTCCATCCACGTTTGCTCTCCTTTGATAGGCAACAGCTTCTCCTCTCCAACATTGACTAATTCCAACAGGGAGATTGATGAAGCTCTATTACAGTGGAGAGAGCTGGGTTTGTCAGCTTCGGTTACAGTGGAGGATGACGGATGCAGAGAGTATGGGACAATTTGCATTCTAAAGGTCACTCAGATCATGTAATCTGCCTACCATGTTGACTACAACATCCATGTCTACAGCACACACATGAATAGTCTTCACCCTATTTTCTAGAGCATGTAGTACGTGAACCACAACCCTAGTAACTGCCTCCATATCAATGTAGTTTTGCAAGGGAATGCCAGTGCCAGTTGATACCACAGTTTACTTAATGTAACATGTGTAACTTCAACAGGAAGCCAGTTAAACTGTAGTACCTTGAGAAACAAAAAAGTAAAAAAGAATTCCTTGTTATTCATCAGATAACAAAGGAATTCAATTCAATTACATGACAGATTGGTCTTTCTGTTAACAGTACTGTAACTGGAATAATCAACAATATTCTCAAATTAACACAAACACTTGGAAACATCTTACAAAGTTTGTCATCAGTTAATAAATGTAGTAATTTCAAAGGTTTCAGTCTTGAATTTTCAAAATTTACTTTATACAATGACAGTAAATGTTGCATTTCTATCAACATTAAGATTAATTGGATATATTCTTCTATCATAGACAACTTCAAAACACTGGCTTCACTTCACTAACACTTTGACCAACCTACTGCATGTGCATCTCATTATCTTCTCTCTCTCTCTCTCTCTCTCTCTCTCTCTCTCTCTCTCTCTCTCTCTCTCTCTCTCTCTCTCTCTCTCTCATTACATACCTAATAAATAGAAATAATATAATAATCTTGAATCCACAACTTGAGAGCTAGCTGGTTATAAATTATTTATATGACATTATTGTCTTTACAACTTTTTTACAAATAGCTGTTGTAAAGACAATAATAACATGAACTGTTCTGGCTTATTTTACCAAATAGATTAATGATATTTTGCTTGTAAACACCACAATTTGTAAAACTAAAATATATTTTTTTAATTGGTAACAACATTGTTAACATCAGTTTGAGTTCAAAGCAAAACAAAAACTGTGTTAAACGTGATATGTTATCAAAGAAATCAGTAAACATGTTACTGAGTGGAGATTACATCAGAAAATAACCTAATTAATGATTTTATATTGGACCTCCTAAAATACCTTTCTTTGTTTATCCTTTATACTTATATTGATGACACAAATATATTGCTACACCTATATTGTTATCAAAACTTTATCACTTTGTGATTCTATACAAACCTTAGGTGAAACATATTTATGAACATGATTATAGACATGACTCAAGTTATATAGCTGTAGGTCTATACACATAATGACAATGCATCTGTTACTCTGTACACAATCATACCAAAACACTTGCACTGACACACATACTAAGGATATCTCTATATTAACAATATATCTGTAATACAAGGCACACACTCTTAACACACCTGTTAATTTCAGATATATTTGTATTAATGACACATCGACAAACATGTCAATACTGGTAGTGTTTATGTTTTTTTTGTTTTAATGAACACTATTCTTTCTTATAACTGAAGGCATGTGACTTAGTGTTTAGGGTAATCAGGTCATGAGTTTGAAAATTGGCAGTGCATTGTGTCCTTGAGCAAAACATTTTACTTCACGTTGCTCCAGTCCACTCAACTGGCAAAAATTAGTAGTACCTGTAATTCAAAAGGCCACCCTTGTCACATTCTGTGTCACACTGAATATCTCTGGGAACAACATTAAGGGTATGCGTGTCTGTGGAGTGCTCAGCCACTTGCATATTAATTTCATGAGCAAGCTGTCCAGTGACTGGATCAACTGGAACCATCATCATTGTAACTGAGGGAATGCCAGTTAATTCTTTCTTATATTAAAAGCTTGTTTTCTCTATTTGCAAAAGTCCTTCTTGAATACCGACATCCAGATTATTGTCCCTTCACCATTTCCATTTTCTTACTTCTCTGAAAATTGTTACTGTTCACTGTGACAATTCTAAGAAATTTAGTAATTGATGAGATTTTAAGACCATTGGTATTTATAGCTCAGCATCTTTTTAGGCCACCCATAGCAGAAATGTTGGAGAGAGAGAATTTCCACACAAATAACTATGTAATCAGGTCTCTACATTAAAAGAAGCGAATTATTTCTTATATATATAAACAAAGCCTCAAAATTTAGAGGTGGATAGAGCTGATTAAATATACCCAAGTTCTCAACTTATTTTATTAGTCCTGGAAGAATAAAGAGGAAATTTAACTTCAATATGATCTTAATTAGAACATAGATGTATGGATGGCATTTTGTCCACAACACTTCTAATTTAGCCAATCTATACTATACTTAAGAGATCAAACTTACAGTGCTCTGGGAGGACAGAGTTGATATTTCTCACCAGCTAAAGAAAACCAAATATCAGGACTTGGTCAACAAGGCCCTTGCCAAGAGATGGTACTCAGCCTCATTCTTTATTGATGTCAGCTGCAGTCAAACCGTCCAGCCCATGCCAGCATGGAAAACGAATGTTAAACGATGATGATGACTGTATTCATTTGTAGTCTATAAAATTTTAGCAATGTGCTTGTTTTAATAAAAGATTAATTTCAAACTTCCAGAATTTAAAGTAGCAGCACAGTCCACTAATTAGAAAACCATAAAAACCTTTCCCTCTTCATTAAGAATTTTTTGTTTTCCATATATTTTGTTATTTATGTTGTTTTACCATCTTTAGAAATGTTTATTGAAGATGGTTAATTGAACAAATATTGTCTCCTCCCTTTCTTCACACTCTTGTAGTATCAGTCAATATTTTTCATTTTTTTCTCAAATATCTAATTAAGCATGATGACCAAATTGAAGAAAACACCTTTTTCATTCCAGAACACCAATGCTAATTCTTTGTCCTTTGCCATCCCTTACTTTGAAAGAGTTTTTTCTTTTTCGTGTGATATTTGCTATTAGAATGGTCAACATTTTAAATTGAATCTACAATCAATTTTACAGTTATCATTGAAATAAATTAACATAAAACAATATCTTCATTACAATTGTGACCTCTGTCTTTTACTACATCCATGTTAGCTTATTTACTGTATTCACTTCTCCAAATCTTGATATCCAGGCTATTTTATTTTTTATCCTATTCCTAACAATCCATCTCCCTAAAATTGCATTTCACTGAACTGGTTTTCACACTTGTTAATCATTCTCCATGAATTTACAACATTTCAAACTTAGTATTATCTAAATAAACAGAACAAAGTACTATAACATGAGAAAATCCTTTGTTTTTAAATTAAGAAAATTAAAAGAAAGTGAAGAAAATTTGATAAAAAAAACTCTGCGTTATAATCAATAAATATAAATTGTTTCTCTGCCAGCTGTACATTTGGTGTGCCTCATCAACACATCAATTTAGATATTAACCCTCAAAAACATGGAAGTGACTGCAGTGGTTCTTTTTGTGTCAAAGCCATTTTTATTTTTAAAAATTACTTAATTTAAATCAATGGTGATGTAGATCAACACTATATTTTGAACTCTTATCCTAAGGTTTTCGGTTTAAAATAAAAATCATTTTGAGTTTGGGCTTTAAAGTTTAAAAAGTTCCATGGGAAACATAGACTAGACCACTGTGACCCTGTTGACAGTTTTTATTATTTTATAAATAAAAATAATAAATTCGTATGAAGAAACATGTTCTCAAGTTTTCCTTTAAGTTTGGAAATTTCTATGACACCTTTGACCTGCTGATTATATACTATTCAGTGAGACAAGGTACATGAAGGTGGCCAATGTTTTTCAATCTAATTGATACAGCAGCATACAATACTTTTTTGATATATCTTGAAAAGCACCCGCAATCAGTGGTGACTGGCCCGATGGCAAGTGGGCCCCAGTGCCATTAGAATCTATATATGAGACCCATGTTAGTATCTAAGGGTCCCATCCACTCAAGTCTGAGAATTTTTTTATTCACTTCTGGAAGAATGAATTAATTATTTCAGCCTGGCTGTGTTTGAGGACAGTTGAAAAGAATACTTTTAACAAAAAAAAATTGATTGCATTGTAGTTGCGAGTGGACCCCTTAGTTTCCTGGGAACCAATATTTTTAGACCCTGTCCACCACTGACCACAATTCAAACAGAACAAACTCCAGTTTTGACACAAATTTCTTAAAATGCTGGCTGAAGAACCTGAAGAAAACATTTCAGTATCCAAAAGAGAATTAGTTGTCAAAAATAACAACTTTTTGCATGTGAAAGCCACAAAGATGAAACGGTTTTGTACTTGAACTGTGTAAATTTATATTTTTTTATGTTTTGTATATATTTTTCAATGAAAATTTAACTTGAACCAGTGTGGTCACCTTCATATGTTAATATAACATATTTTTCTCTTTTTTCATGTTTTCTAGGGTTAATTCAAACCAACAAACCAATCCTTTAAAAGCTGAGATACGGTTAGAAAGAAATTAATATTTATTATGTGACAAAGCTTAACATTGTTAAGATAAAGCTAACAAAACAGATATTGTTTGCATATTGTATCCGCTGTAAAATCCATGTCATCATGAAGTCATTAGCTTATCTGGGCAATGAGATGTTTGATTGAATACGAAGGTATCTCTCATGTGACATTTGCAAGACAAGAAGTCTTTGGGGGTACATGCAGTAGTCGTCTACTTACTAGAACAATTGCTGAGTTATATTTGCAGAACATTTTATTCAAAATTCATTTAAAATTAGTGGTGTCTATGTTACCTTTGAAACTCATGACAGTGCATTTGAACAATCATTTAAAGATATTAGGTCAATTTTATTATTTGATTTTTTTTTTTAACATTCATACGTCTTTTCACTTTTTGCACGAGAACATACACATTTTAATCTGGAAACGCCTACTTTCATACGAAGTGTGATAAAATCTAAGTGAAAGTTGTTGTTTTCTTTTCTTTTTTCTAAATTGTTTTTTATTTTGCCGTCATTTGACTGCGGCCATGCTAGAGTACTACCTAGTACTACTTAGTCGAACAAATCGATCCCAGTACTTATTCGCACATGATAACACACATGTATGCCTAGTACTTATTCTATCGGTCACTTTTGCCGACCTTCTAAGTTACGGGGACGTAAATATAACATCGGTTGTCAAGCGATGGGGGGGAGGACAAACACACACACACACACACATATATATATATATACATACATACGACGGGCTTCTTTCAGTTTCCGTCTACCAAATCCACTCACAAGGTTTTGGTTGGCCCGAGGCTATAGTAGAAGACATTTGCCTAAGGTGTCATGCAGTGGAACTGAACCCGGGACCATGTAGTTGGTAAGCAAGTTACACTGAAGAAATAGTTGAACGGGGAAATCCCAAGGTACCCGTAACAATCGTGAAGTAGATAATGATTTGGGGGAAAGAAATTACTTCTAACAAATTGTTCACACAATTCATGATATTGATTGAACATTTGAATTTCTTACATCAGTGGAGTTAATTCATTATTCAAGATTTTTGAGTTATGATCAGCCAATACTTTTTGTCAGTCAGGGATCATGAAACTTCGTCACTTCTCTACAAGACTTCAGCTCACATCGTGTACACAAGCAAAATGAAGTTAATGTATTTATTTATCAAATATATCATTCAGTGCAATTATACATCCGCCTAACACTACTCTGTTTAGATAGCCACACATTGTGGGAGATTATTATTTGAAATTAAATGTTTGGAGACTGCGATGGCACGTTTTGAATTTTTCCGTCGTTTGGCGACATATTCAATTGTATTTGTATCCACCAGTAAAAGTAGTAAGTAATGACCTCGTATGGCACTTTTTGGTTAAGCAAGGCATTTTCAGGAACGTATGGAGAACGCTAATGGAACTATCGCTATATTTCATGGAATTTAATCGTTTGTTTTACTTTAAAAAACATTATTTTGTAGTTGTTGTTGAATCGCAATCTCGGTACAAGTACCCGCAATCTCTCCATTGTATAAAATATAGGACACCCGCAGTTATTTTCTTAAAAAGCAATATAAATAATTAAGTATTCCGGCGTCCTTTTTTTTTTATTTACTTGCAAAATTTTCATTTTGGGATACTTATGGACAGTGGTCTCCATAACAACGACAAAGGGTGTGTAGTGAATATACGAAGTCTTTGCTGTACAACAAATGTTCTTCAATCAGGGTGTGAACTTGTTTATACAAACGAAAGAGCAATGTGTTAGATAATATTGCTTGAATTTTTTAACTATTTACTTCTTGTCTTGCAAATGTCACATGAGACATACACTCCTTCGTATTAAGTCAAATACATCATCGCCCACAAAAGCTAATAACTTCCCGTTGGCAAACGGATCTTACAGTAGATATACGATGCAAACAATACCTGTTGAATCAGCCCCACATTAACAATGTTAAGCATTGTCACGTAATAAATATTAATTTGTTTCTATTTCTCAGCTTTGAAATGATCGGTTTGCTGATTTGTGATTAAAAAAATTCCCTCTTTGATTTTACAATAACTTACCTGTAAGATGAAACAACAGTAAGGAAAAGAAGAGATTAGAACAATGTCCACTATACCAGGACTACCAATTATCCTGCAATACTTGCGAGCAGAGCTGTACCCACGAATAAGTAAATTATCGTTAAGTTCCCTCACTTTTGATCTTACGTGGATAGTTGCTCCAGTTATTGGACTACGGTCATGCTGGAGCACGACCCTCAATGGTTTAGTCGAATAAATGTACACCAGGACATGTTTTTTTTTTGTCTAGTACTCATGCTATCGATCTGTTGTGGTGAAAAGCTAATTTACGAGGATGTAAATAAACCAACGTCGATTGTAACGTGGTTTTGGGGGCGGGGACAAAGATAAACATATACATATAGGAAGTCAACTTGGGACCGAGTAACTAACTAAACTTAGTAAGTCCATGCAAAAATTCCAAGAGTCCACACAGTTCTTGTGCATGAATTTGAGTGGATAAAGTGTTGCACAGCACTAAACCCACTTTTCAATGTTATCAACTATAATCAAACCAGTAGCACAGAGGTTGAGACGACTGCACTTCAGGATTTTTATGAGTTTACCTCCTCCTAGTAGGAATTTCTTACAAGAACTAGGGAGTTCTTCACATCCAGTAGTTCATATGCTAGTCAGACCATAGCTACTACCCAGGGTCAGAGTGGGCCTAGGGACAGTTATGGTTTAGAGGCGGTTCCACTCTCCTCAAACACTGGAACTCTTGTACTGTATGATAATATATATATGGGCATACATTGTCCTGGGTATGACTTTAACATATATATGACAGGCTTCTATAGGTTTTCATCTCCCAAATACATGCACAAGGCTAGGGTCAATAGTAGAAAACACTTGCCCAAGGTCCCAAGCACTGGGACTGAACCCAGTAGGAAGCAAACATCTTAACATGCAATCACACTATATATATATATATATATATATGTATATATATATATATATATATATATCCTACGACCAGCCAGACTATCGGATGTTGTTATACATCGCTGATCACAATATACTTTGCATCGTTTCAACTTTTGAATGATGCCATCCTTATTGCGAATAGGCCAACATTCCTCCTGACTGGAAGGTTACTCTGTTGCAGCGTTACTCATGTATAAGTTGATTGGACTGGAGTAACATGGAATGACATGTTTTGCTCAAGAAAAACACTCCAGTCAGTCCGAGAATCAAACCATGATCGAGCGATCATAAGTGCAACACTCTAACCATGTGCCTTCACACACACATAGAAGCAATATATGTGATTTAGAGACGCTCTGTGTAGAAAACACATAGTAGTGCTCAAATAATTTGAACTTAAACTTTGAAGCCTTTAATGAGGACTAGGCCCACGGAATAAAGAATGGCGATAAGAGAAATCCATGTGAGCTGATATGGAGAGAGTGATGAAGATAAACACGATTAGTCTTGATAAATATATATATATATATATATGATCAAAATAAGCAACAAGGATATCCAGAGGTAATGCAGTACGATTGTTTCATGTGATTCCATTTAATTGAACAATGCAAATATTACATCAATTTAAAATGTAGATCAATCTTCAGCTGCATAAAAATATAGAATTTAGTTAAATTTGAAGGATTCATTTGTATAGTTTTCTTATTATCCAAAATCACAAAGAGGATAAGTAGATAGACAAAGAACATATTTCATCAACAACATCATTGTTGTAATTGAGATTTTTTTCAAAGGAAGACATCTATATATATATATATATATATATATATATATATATATATATATATATATATTATATATATATATATCCAACCTATGTCCAACCCATGGACAACAATGTTAAATGATGATCATGATCATGATATATTAAACTGTTAAGAGTAGATATTAGACCTTGATGTTAGCCTGATTGTCTATTCCTTATGCAGGGTTTGACCACCTTGTGCACTTACACCATAGGTCTACCATGGCATTTGATGTGGTTTTTTAAACCAGGCAACATATTGAAAAGACACCCACATAGATTGCATACCTGATTTGGACCACCATGAACTGCAATTAAGTTCTGATTTTTGTGGATCTTAAAATGTATTTTGAGGCCTCCATTGGATATGCAGACCTTATGGCATTGAAAGGTGTGCACAGATATATAGACAGAGTAGTTGGTGGAGGTTCATTTTTTATGGGTCTGCAAATATGAGAATGTTATTTTATATATTTTTGTATATATATCATCATCATCATCATCTTCGTTTAGCGTCCGCTTTCCATGCTAGCATGGGTTGGACGGTTCAACTGGGGTCTGGGAAGCCAGAAGGCTGCACCAGGCCCAGTCTGATCTGGCAATGTTTCTACGGCTGGATGCCCTTACTAAGGCCAACCACACCGTGTGTGTAGTGGGTGCTTTTTATGTGCCACCTGCACAGGTGCCAGACGAGGCTGGCAAACGGCTACGATCGGATGGTGCTTTTTACATGCCACCGGCACAGGGGCCAGACGAGGCTGGCAATGGCCACAATCGGATGGTGCTTTTTACGTGCCACGGGCACGGGGGCCAGTCAGGGCACCGCTGCCAACAGCCACGTTCGGATGTTTCTCTTACGTACCACCGGCACTGGTATCACAGCTGCAATTCCATTGATGTTGATTGATTTCGATTTTCACTTGCCTCAACAGGTCTTCATAAGTAGAGTTTTGTGTCCCAAGAAGGAAAGGTATGCATAAGTGGACTGGCTACATCCCATGTAGAGGCCACGGGTTATGGTCTCACTTGTCCTGCCGGGTCTTCTCACGCACAGCATACTTCCAAAGGTCTCGGTCTCTAGTCATTTCCTCAGTGAGACCTAAAGTTCGAAGGTCATGCTTCACCACCTCGTCCCAGGTTTTCCTGGTTCTGCCTCTTGCATACACACATAGATGTATATGAATATAGATAGATACAATGACTAAATATATTCAGAAGATAAACACATATGTACAAGCACATAGATATATGTATGCTTTGACAAATAAATTTTCTTTTACATGGAGAATACAAAATGCAGAAGACTAAGAGAGAATGCATAGTTTTTTAACTCGACAGCTGTTTCTGGGAGTTCGGAATTACATAATAGTTTTTTTATGTTTATAATTAGCAGATGGAATGTGCAAAAAAATATGGATATGCAACCTGTCTATGAATATAAAAAAACATTACAATAATACCAGCTTCCTTCATTAGGATGAGAAGATTGGCAGATAGCTGTTCACATTGTGATGCAAGGGATTTAAATGTTGAATGGGAGAATAGGAAGACAGAAGTAAAAGGCAGGGAAAGGGAAGATGCAGAAGACTTAGGGAGGGGGAGTGAAGAGGTAGAGGAAGAGCAATAAGAGATAAGAAATACAAGGCAGGGATAGGGTGGGGAGAGGAGCAATTAAGTGATTGAATAGAAGTAAAAGTTGGGAGTTGAAGGGTGAGGGAGATAGGTCAGTATTGTGAAAGGGAACACACCATTGGTGGGGCATGATGTCAAGCAGATTTTTAATCAATGAGGGATGGTTGAGGTTAAAGAAAACTAAAGGAAGATGCAATGAATGAAGCTGGGAAAAGGAGTGGTAGTAGAGGAGGAGGGCTGCTGAGATATAGAAAGAATATGGGGAGAATGTAGAGGGGCAAATTTTGAAACAAAGAGGAAGCTGGTTATAGATGAAGCCAGAAAGAGGCAAGGAAGGAATTCGAGGATTGATGGTGGGGTAGCACCAGAGGGAGATATTCTCAGTTATGGAAAAAGATACAAAGGAAATAGAGAAAGAGAAGGGGTATGTTGTTAGCATAGCTAAGTAGTAAGTTAGGGCTAAATCATAATTAGGAGATTATAGAGACTTTATGGAATGGGCAAACAAAAATTATAATTTGTGATTATGTCAGAGAACCAATTAAGAAAAGAAGGGTTGTATAGGTGGAGGATAGCAAGCAATTCCTTTGAACACAGTTTATAAACCCAGAGGTTAGTCTTGTACAGGGAAGCCTCACAGACTGTGGATAAGGATAAGGTATAGAGAATATTTCAGGACTTGAAGAAGTGTATGTATGTTGCCAAGAAGATAGAGAGTCTAGAAGCACTATTTGAGAATAAATTCATGTGGATCCAATAGAGGCACTTGACAGGGCCAGCTCAAGGTACCGGAAATTCAGGCAGTCAGCTGGGGTGCCATTAGCTAGATGGTACAAAGGAGGGCATGACAAAGGCATGGAAATTTCCATAACTGTCAGATTGTACATGCGAAGTTCAGCTTGCTTAGGACACCAGCAACCCTAGGACTGGCCCTGGCACTTGAAATTGATAGTGCTACCAATTTGGACCCTAGCCTAGTGGGGACATGGTGTTATTATCCAGCATTTATATACTATATTGTACCGTAAACAGAAGCTTTCAAGCGAACAGAGCTGGAAGACCTTGAAATTGCAGGTTTTCTTTCCAGCAGCAGGTTTAGAATTTATTCCTATTGTGATCTGGTTCATATGGACTGTTATCTCCAAAGAAGGACCAGAGGTGTTATTATTACTGGTGTTGGGCTGGGAGAGGGTGTCACTGTTGTTATGTGTAGTCATGTTGCTAGTAGTAGGGGCAGTAGTACCATGGTTAGTATTATTGAACTGGATAGGATTCCCAAGGGTTGTATTATCGGACTAGTGAGACCATACTCGTGGCCTCTACCTGGTATGTAGCCAGTCGACTTATACATACCTTTCCTTCTTGGGACACAAAACTCCACTTGTGAAGACCCGTTGAGGCAAGTGGAAATCAAATCAAATCAGATATCAGAAATCAGAACGAAAATCGAAGTCGATCAACATCAATGGAACTTGCAGCTGTGATACCAGTGCCGGTGACAAGTAAGCGAACCGTCTGATCGTGGCCGTTGCCAGCGCCGCCCCAACTGGCCTCCGTGCCGGTGGCATGTAAAAAGCACCATCCGTTCGTGGCCATTGCCAGCTTCGCCTGGCCCCCGTGCTTGTGGCACGTAAAAAGCACCTTCCGTCCGTGGCCGTTTGCCAGCCTCGTCTGGCACCTGTGCAGGTGGCACGTAAAAAGCACCCACTACACTCATGGAGTGGTTGGCATTAGGAAGGGCATCCAGCCGTAGAAACACTGCCCGATCAGACTGGGCCTGATGCAGCCTTCTGGCTTCCCAGACCACAGCTGAACCGTCCAACCCATGCTACCATGGAAAACAGACGCTAAATGATGATGATGATGTTGGGGTGAGGTCCAGGAGGATAGATCAAAGGGTCTACCATTGGGAATTGACAGTTAAGTTCTTGTTGCTGGTGATAAATTAATTAATGTCAGATACACTTCCCTACCCTTATTTCACTATGACCATAAAATCAGCCATACCTACATGAAAAAATGTCTCAGAAGATGCTAGTAAGATAATGATATAAAGGCGAGCTGAGAAAGAGGAGGGGCAGGGATGGCTTAACATATGATTATCAACTAAAATGGGCTTAGAATGGAAAACAAAGGAGATCACATTGAGACCTAAGTGTGGGAATTAGGAATACGGGGTGGGGAGGAAATGAACATCTAACTTAGCAAAATTTATCTATTAAAATGAGTTAAAAACCTTTAGAGCTGCAAGGAAGCACAAATGTGCTTTGTTGCAGCTCTGAGGGTTTTTAACTCTTATTTCTAGCACTTAAAGGGCTACCCAGCAACCTCAGTCACAATTAGTATGTGTCTATATATTTTTTTACTTGTTTCAGTCATTTGACTGTGGCCATGCTGGAGCACCGCCTTAAGTTGAACAAATCGACCCCAGGACTTATTCTTTGCAAGCCTAGTACTTAGTCTATTGGTCTTTTTTGCCAAACCGCTAAGTTAGGGGACATAAGCACACCAACATTGGTTGTCAAGCGATGGTGGGCGGACAAATACACATACATACGACAGGCTTCTTTCAGTTTCCGTTTATCAAATCCTCTCACAAGGCTTTGGTCGGCTTGGGACTTTAGTAGAAGACACTTGCCCAAGGTGGGACTGAACCTGAAACCATGTGGTTGGGAAGCAAGCTACGTACTACACAGCCACGCCTGCGCCTACATGTATGATGATGATGATTGCTACATTCTGTCAGAAGAGTGCCATCTTTTTTTTTAACTTGCGTGATTACGTGAACATAAGTAGCTATCTTGCTCAGCTTTCGGCCTGCAGCGACGTTCGCAAATGAGCTATTTAGTTTACTTTTTAGTCCATATGCACTATGGGACACACGATTGCAGAACCAGTTCACAAGCAGCTCGATTTCTTCCCGGCTCATGTTTACTTAGATGGCTGACAGATGAAATTGTTCTCACATTGCATCTTAATTCTTGCAGAGTTTCTGCACTTAGTGTATTTAGGTTCCGCTTATGGAGCGTATATATATATATAATCCAGAGAAGAAGCAAACTCTAAGACGCAGAACAATTAATATTATAGTGGTGTTGTATGACGCTAATTAAATGTTTGTGCTTAAACTTACATCGTTTGAAATAGCTAAATCAGTGAAAAGGAATATAATTTACAAAAGAAATTTTTTTAAAAAATAGGAGAAAGAAAAAAAAACATCATTGCAGCACCATATGCTTCAATTGGCCGCACACCACAAGTTTCATCGGAACCTACAGAAGCAAGATACCCACACACACTTGTATATATATATGTATATATGTGTCTTAAGACTGCACGTTCAATACTACTTATATGGACTTTCACACCATTTAAATGTTTCAAATGAAACATCATTTCAAAAGAAATATATTACGAGGTTATGAAAGAACTTCTAAACATCTTAATGTTTTTTAACTAAACGCAGAACTTCCACGGGTACCGCTAATATCTAATGTGTGTATGAGAGAGAGAGAGAGAGAGAGACAGTGAGAGTGAGGTAGAAAAACTCAAATCATACTTGGTTACGAGTGAGAAGCTTAGAAGATAATTATCTTGAGTTGATAGCAACACTATTGAATCAGGGTGTACGTAGGGGAGAGGTTGTTTCCCTGACAATAAGAAAAGGACACAGAACATCCGTGTAAGTGAATTATTTATAGTACTTAGAAACTTAAAGTAAACTTTCGTTTAGAATATCACCAGACACCCTTGTATGCAAACAAGGATCGGTTGCTGGCATAGCAAATGTTTCCGTGATGAATTATGCCAATGATTTTATGACAGTTAATTTATTAAACACAGGTTTGTCTCGGCAGATCAAATTGTAACATGAATGTACTTTCAGAAACAAGGAAATGATTATGAAATTCACCAAGGATATCAATGACAAGTGAGTAAGCGCCGTGGTAGAGCATTTTACTAAACAAATTTGTTTGAAGCCTAGCCTAATCAATATAAAAAAAAAATGACGAAAACGCGTAGGTGTGGGCAGAAAGGCGGTGAGCTGGCAGAAACGTTAGCACGCCGGGCGAATTGCGTAGCCGTATTTCGTCTGCTGTTACGTTCTGAGTTCAAATTCCGCCGAGGTCGACTTTGCCTTTCATCCTTTCGGGGTCGATTAAATAAGTACCAATTACGCACTGGGGTTGATATAATCGACTTAATCCGTTTGTATGTCCTTATTTGTCCTCTCTGTGTTTAGCCCCTTGTGGGTAGTAAAGAAATAGGTATTTCGTCTGCCGCTACGTTCTGAGTTCAAATTCCACCGAGGTCGACTTTGCCTTTCATCCTTTCGGGGTCGATTAAATAAGAACCAGTTACGCACTGGGGTCGATATAATCGACTTAATCCATTTGTCTGTCTTTGTTTGTCCTCTTTGTGTTTAGCCCCTTGTAGGTAGTAAAGAAATAGGTATTTCATCTGTCTTTACTTTCCTAGTTCAAATTCCACCGAGGTCGACTTTACCTTTCATCCTTTCGGGGGTCGATAAATTAAGTACCAGTTTTGCACTGGGGTCGATGTAATCGACTTAATCCCTTTGTCTGTCCTTGTGTGTCCCCTCTATGTTTAGCCCCTAGTGGGCAATAAAGAAATAAGAAAGTCTGGTCCAAATGTTTGCAAAAGTGAGTTCTGCTCAAGTTACACAAAGCGCCAAATCTGATACACAATTGTTCGTGAAACTCCTTGAATTTAGAAACTTCAAAACCAATATTCATATCACACGAAACTGTTGTATAACATTTATTTTGAGAAATAAAAGTCAAATTTTCAAATCATGTTTTACTATCTGTTACGAAAAGAGATGCAGAAAGACAAAAAAAACGGAAGTGAGATAGTACTCTCTCTCTCTCTCTCTCTCTCTCTCACTCTCTCTCTCTCTATCTATCTATCTATCTCTCGTGCATAGTGGAATAGACTAATATGGGGAATGTGAAGCACACACCAAGAAAGGAAATTGATGGTGATCAAAAGCCATAGTCTATTGCAGCATTCTTTTGTATTAAAGAGACACAAGATTCACCCCCACCCACCCATGAAAAGATTTATGTTCATGACAATATTAAATAATATACCAACATGCGACGTTGGTCTCTAAATTTCTAATGATGTATACTTGGAAGAATTTCAATAGCTACCCATCCATCCTTTCATCTACATACAACTAATATATGTACAAGCATGGTTAACTGAAACAAAATAATCATGCATTTCAACACAAAGAATCTCTTGAGTGACCTACTCGAAACTTCAGAGTAGATTTATGAGGGTCAGCTGAAAAGTTCATTGGCTGACCAAGATACTCTCATGGAATGTGACCAAATGTGGTTTATTTTTCAGCATAGGCCCCCTTGCAGTCAACACACTTTTTCCGTGTTGTAGTACTTGGATCCAATTGGTGAAGAAGCTTTCATCCTGTTGGTCAAAAAAAGTCATCAACTGCAGAAATGTTTTTTCATGATGAGGTACAGATGATAGTCAGATGGGGTCCAATCAGATTAGGGAGGGTGATCAACCAGTTCAAAGCCACAGTCACACACAACAGCCATTGAAACCAAGGAATTGTGTGCTAGAACATTGTTCTGATCAAACAACACCCCTTTCATCAGTTTTCCCGAGCATTTGGTCTTGACAGCTTTTCATAAATGCCTCAGCAAGTTGGCATAGTACTTTCCATTGATGGTGTGGTCCTTTTGCAGATAGTCAATAAACACAATGTCTTTTGAATCCCAAAAAACTGAGGCCATCACCTTCCCTGCAGATGGCCTTCTTTGGAGCAGGTGAGGAAGGGTGTTTCCACTGTCTGGATTGTCTCTTTGCCTCTGACCCAAAGTGATGAAGCCGACACTCATCCTGAGTTAGGAAACATTCAAGGAAACCAGCTGGATCTGCCTCAAACAATGTCAGACTTTTCTGTGATGTGATCAGCCTGATGTGCTTTTGATCAGATGTCAGAAGATGTGGCACCCACTGAGCAGAAACTTTCTTCATACCAAGTTCATTGTGCAGATTATTTATTTCTTTATTGCCCACAGGGGACTAAACACAGAGGGGACAAACAAGGACAGACAAAAGGATTAAGTTAATTACATCAACCCCAGTGTATAACTGGTACTTATTTAATCGACCCCGAAAGAATGAAAGGCAAAGTAGACCTCGGTGGAATTTGAACTCAGAACGTAATGGCAGATGAAATACCTATTTCTTTACTACCCACAAGGGGCTAAACACAGAGAGGACAAACAAGGACAGACAAACGGATTAAGTCGATTGTATCAACCCCAGTGTGTAACTGGTACTTAATTTATCGACCCTGAAAGGATGAAAGGCAAAGTCAACCTTGGCAGAATTTGAACTCAAAACGTAACGGCAGACGAAATACTGTTAAACATTTTGCCTGGCATGCTAATGATTCTGCCAGCTCACCACCCTGCAGAATATTCTCAACTCTCTCATGGGATATGCTAATAGCATTGGCTATTTGATTTATAGCCATCCACCTGTCATCCATCACTATGTGGTGAACACAAAAAATGTTTTCCTCCAGTGTGGCAGTTGCTGGACCTCCAGACCTTAGGTTATTTTCAAGATTCCTTTCCTCTCCTAAGTTAAGCTGCCTACATTTGCATTGTTGATAAAGCTGGAGCGTCATCTCCTAATCTACCAACAATGTCAGCATGAATGTCCTCAGGGGACAAACCATTTTTCTGTAGATACTTGAAAACTCAATGATACCAAATTTTGTTCATTTTCATGAGAAATCACTGGCTATAAGAAACAACTATATTGCAATCATAGCCTTATATGGATATTACAGGTACACTACCAATTTTCCAGTTACTGATAGTTTGTTACCTCTTTTAATCTAAATATATTTATGAGTGCACACATAAATTTCCCGCAACACACCAGACATAAAAGGTATTGTATGTCATTTGCAATCAGCTCAATAACTAGATACCTTTCATTGCTGCAGTCCCAGTGATTTTAAGAAATTCCTAGTCTGTATTACTTTCATATATATGCCAGCTGCCAATCACAGTGCAAGTGATAGTGATTGTATAAAGCATAAAAATGTGTCTATATCAATGCAGGAAGGGTATAGAAAGGTGAGAGAATTTGATCATGGTGTTTCTGTATATAAACTGTGTGAGACATATGGTATTGGTTCATCAACTGTATAACCATATTTAAATTAAAAGGCCAATTCAAGTATTACTTCAAAACCTGCATTAGTATGGCAAAGTGAGATCCATTTTTGTTCCTGCCCAGATCTAAAACAAAAAGTTCTGAAAAATCGGTTGTGTACAATATTATTTTGTAGACATTAGTTTCTATTTCTAACCAGTTTTAAGAGCTTTACAGGACCCCAGACTAATCAATACACTGGCCTCTATAGTATTAATTTACTGAACGCAAGCCATGGCACACATTGATCAGAACTGGACCCCTAGATTCATTGAATCCCAGGGCGACTACCCAGTTTACCCGTATTTTAAGACAGCACAGTTTCTAACAATTTTTCATTTTTTACAAACAAGTTTTGCTGGCTTCTAAAAAATTCTGTCAATCATTTTATGATATTGTATTGTCTTGAGTAGGATGGCAACAATATTGAGTTCAGTGTCTTGTTGTCAACAATAACAAAAGAACACAGAACATCAGTGTGTAATTCAATTATTAATTGTATTTTGAAATTTACAGAAAACGTTTGTTTATTATGTCAGAAGACAAGCTTATATGCAAACAAGGATTGGTTAGTTAATAATAATTGTCTAAAAAATGCTTTATCAGGAAATAATGATAAGGAAAATGTGTTTGAATTTAGAACATTGAGACAGATAAAATGCTGCAAAACATTTTAACTGATGTACTAATGATTCTGCCAGCATACCAGCTTAAATATATAAAGGCTATTAATTGTGAGTGCTAATAAAGAAAATTGCTGAATATAATTAATAAAGTATGGCTGAATCACAAGATCTCAATTTCAGTTCCACCTTGGACAACAGTCATATTCTATAGCCTCAAGTTGTCCCACTGCATGACATTTAGGGACAGTGTCTTCTATTATAGCCTAAGGCTGACCAAAGCCTTGTGTGAGTGGACCTTGTAGATGGAAATTGAAAGAAGCCTGTTATGTGTGTGTGTATTTGTGTGTGTGTGTGTAGACCTGTCAAACCAAGTGAGACCATAGTCATTGGCCAATGTCGGTGTCAAGTCAATGGCACATAAAAAGCAACCACTATACTCTCAGAGTGGTTGGCATTAGGAAGGGCATCTAGCCATAGAAACCTTGCCAAACCAGATCGGAACCTGGTGCAACTCCCCAGCTCACTAGTTTTCAATCAAACCATCCTACACATGCCATCATGGAAAACGGACGTTAAATGGTGATGATGATAATATACCCTATGTGCACCTTGGAATTGCAGAAGTAGATCCAACAATGAACACTCAGTATCGCTAATGACACCTGGTAGCCATAAGTGGGGAACATGCTCTGCAGACAGACTACCTGGGACTTACCCTGAAACAAGGTTTAGATACTGCATTTAATGCCTACATTCTAAACCTTAATTCTTTAAATTCAACTTATATACTTATATGTGTGTGTGTGTCCGTCCATATATATATATATATATATATATATATATATATATATACACATGTGTCTATACATGTATGTGTGTGTGTCTTTGTGTCCGTGTGCTTATGTCCCTGTGACTTAGTGATTCAGTAAAAGAGATTGATATAATAAGTACCAGGCATTAAAAAAAATAACAAGCACTGGGGTTGATTCGTTTGACTAAAATCCAAGGTAATCTGCCAGTATGGCTGCAGTCTAATGACTGAAACATGTAAGTAAAAATAAAAGAAGATACAAATTGCATAAAAAAACTCATCAAATAGATTGTACTTGTAATTAGAGATCCAATCTTGTCACACTGTGTTCACTTTGACTCTGTCTGAAATATATATGTCTGTAGAATACTCAGCTAGTAGCATGCTAATTCAGTGAATCTGAAAATTTAGTTGACCAAACAACTGAATACTCATGAAATTCTTTCTAATCGAAATTCATTTATTTATTAGATAGATAATTTAACCATTTAGCATTCAGATTCCTCTGTCAAATATAATGCTTATTTATTCACATCATTTTGAATTAATCAGGCATTATCTTGTAGCTTCAATATTGCAATGATGTTATTGTATATTTTTAGAGTGATATTGTAGTAGGTGTGATAAGTTGGATCTGGTCAGTTTTAACTCAAAACAGACAGAACATTTTGGCCAGATATGGTTGGTTTAAATGCTAAAGGGTTAAGAAATAATTTTTTCAACGTCAGTTAGTCAGAAGGTGAGCTGTAGTACCCATGGCCTTTCCAAGCCTTTCCACATTGGAGAGACTGATGTGGTTGATAACCAACTGATATTATTGCAGCTGATACCTACTTGCTGTAGAATTAAAAAAAGTCCCTGAAGTGGACTGGACTGGAAGTCTGGTCCAAATGTTCATGACAGAGATCCCACTGAAGGTACACAAAGTATTAGGTTCTATTGATGACACTAAAGACCAAACTGGTCAATATAATCATCATACTAATTTCTAACCTATAATGCATGTGTTGTTAAAGTTACATGCAGTCTTGTACCCATTGGTTGGGCAATTAAAAGTATTTCATCTGAAAATGTTAACACAATAAAGAAGAATCAAAGTGAAGAAGAAATCAATGTAACAAAGATTACTAAAGGAGGAGGACATTTCATATATTTGGCTTATCTGTGTGGGTAAGAAGCTTGCTTCCCAGCTGCTTGGTTTCAGGGTCAGTCCCACTGCATGGTACCTTGAGCAAATGCCTTCTACTATAGGCTGATCAATGCTTTATGAGTGGAGTTGGTAGAAAGGAACTGAAAGAAGCCTGACTCATGTGTGAGTTGATTTTTTTTTTCTTGTCTCAACATTGCAAGACAGTTGTAAATGAGTGTCACTGTCATACAAGTGGTGTCCATTGTTTCTATGCTTCTACAAAAAAAAATGTCCAGCCTTGGGGAAAAAATTATCATACTTGGAAAGAAGTGAGGATTGGCAACAGAAAAGGCACTCAGCTGTAGAAAATCTACTGCAACAAATTCCATGCAAACATTGGAAAGTGGACATTAAATGATGATGATTTTTTTCTGATTGTTTTGTAGACACAAAAGGGTTGAGTTAGAGATGGAGATGGTATGAAGTTGAGGAATTAAAGGAACTGGCTTTATTGAGTCAGTGTAAAAAAAAAAAAACACAACTTGTTTTCAAGATTAAAAAAGATTTTAGAAGTCAGTCTTTAACTTCCTTTTCACCATTTCATTACCAAACCTGGTTGAAACTGGCTCTGGCTCTGTAGTACAAATGAATTAAAATCTTCCACCAAACCTTAGTCACAATTTATGTTCCTAACAGTAGCTTAATGATAACTAAGTTATTTTACTAAATTCTTTGTTATATTTTAAAGTAATCGAAAGAAACACAGAGCATCTCAAAATAAATACAGTAACAAAAGGGTTAATAATGTCAAATGGATAAGTGATAAATATTTCCTTGTTTAAAGTGTTAACCTATTTCAAGTAACACTCCTAAGTGACTGAGCACAAATTAACAGCACTTAGATGAGCTGGTCATACAGAATTTTTTTTTTTCAAATAAACAATAAAATGCCTCTTATCAAATTGAACTCAAGATTGATGATTTACTTGTGCAATCCATAAACACTCAGCTGTTTCATTGTTGAAGAGATGTGACAGTCACAAAAGACCACAGAACATCAGATTTATTAATCGTACTTTGATATTTACAGAAATATTTGTTTGTATTATCAAAGGACTGTCTGGTTGCAGATAAGGACTGGTTAACAATAACAGTCTTGAAAATGCTTAGTCAGAAGTTAATGCCAATAATTTTGTAATTACTTTTAGGCTATTGAGAGTAAGTTTGCATTGGCAAAAAATTTGTAATATAAATACACATTACACATCATGAAGAAATACAATATTTATTACAAACTTTTTTAATGCTGAGTGTTGTGGTAAAGCATTTTAATGAACAAACTAACAATATCATTAATACAGCAGATAGATATTAATATTAGTTTCAAATTTCAGCACAAGGTCTACATCAACCACTGTGCTCATTTAGTACTTATTTTATTGACCCCAAATGGATGAAAGGAAAAGTTGACCTCAGCAGAATGTGACTTCAGAACACAGAGATGAATGAAATGCCACTAAGCATTTTGTCTGGTGCAGTAATAATTCTGCCAGTTCGTTGCCTTAGACAGGTATCAATATTAAAATATTTCCATTTTATTATAAGTTAATAAGCAGAGAAGAATCAATGTCCATGACCTTTCAAAGCACTCTGAACTGATGAGATTGATGCCCAACTTACTGCTGGAAAAATGTGAATGGAACAAATATGGAAGTTTGGTCCAAATGCTCACAGTAGTGTACTCTGCTAGAAGTTCACAAAGCACCAGGTGTTGGTAGTCACCTAACACCCAATCATTTATGAATGTCATAAAATGGTATTAAAGACCAAACTTATCTACATAGCAGTGATACTCATATTCTAAGCTACAGTGTACTTTGTACTGAAAGTGAACACAATATTTTAAATAATTTATTCTAACTGGTGTGATGCTATTGATTGGATGACAAAATGTTATCTTGGAGAGAACTCACAAAATAACGAAGTATCAAGACAAAGGGAAACCAAGGTAACAGATTACTAAAGAATAGGCTCCTATTTCTTCTTCATGGAGCCACAACTGAGACATATTTCATTAGTCTACACCAGGAATCTCACTCTCCAATTAGCATTGGTAAGTCCCTCAATGTGAGTGGTGTTCATATTTTATTATGGTTTGGAAGTCTCCAAAATGTAACATCCAATATGGCTTGCTGTTTAGCACAGTGGCCAGCAATGCCAACCCTGCATTATGCATCAACAGCAGAGATGGCCAGAATAGCTTTAAAGCATCTCAAGAAGGTGCTAAACATTTTCTGGCTTGAGTACAAGACAAAATAAGAATTCAATTGAGCAGAGACTATTAGGTAGATGTATGAAAAACCTTGTCTTTGAAAACTGAAGGGTGATTTTAAGGGTCACTTTTTAATTTTATATTAATAACATTGAGTTGATCAGAGCTAAATCTTTTTCTATGTAAGGACTCGGTACATATTCTATATGAACTGTGATGTATAGAATTAAGTGTATTCTTAAATACACAACAAAATGCCCACAACATTGAATTCAGGATCAATCAGTTAGTAATGCAACACCGTTAGAGGCTGTTTGGCTTTGTCTAGAATATAAGTGCTAGTATTCACCATTCTAGATGTTGATGTAATACTCAAAAGTTGAGAATATTTAAACATTATATAATATTATATATTGTCCAATATTGAAACACTTTTGTCTAATGAAAATGGAAGTTAAGTGCAGTCTTTTCTTGTGTGATGTGCAGTCACCATAGTAACTTAGACTGTTTTATTGTAAGCAAGTTCTGAATGATGTATGAGATCACACGGTTCAATTGTTTTTTTTCTATGAGCCACAAACCTGTTGATTTTATCTAGATTATATGGTTTCTTAATTGGCTTCAAATACTTTCTATGTATGTATTTTTGGTTGGACATATTTATTGATCAGTTAGCACAAGTAAATGTTCTTCACAATTTCTTCTATTTATTTCCCCAGAAATAAGTTGTCTGTGATCCCATGTCACTAATTTTACTTTAATTCCCTCAAACTATATGTGTCATTATACTAACAAACTATATTTATGTAGCTATTTAGAGACAAAGGTATACAAGTTTAGCAAGGTAAATTTCTTTTGTTCTATTGTTATTTTTCCTGTTTCAAATAATATTTCCCAGAAATTTTGCCTATCCTTTATAGACTGGTTAATGTGTTAAATATACTTTTGTCTTGACAATTAACTATACTGAACTAATGCAGTAGCAGATAATTGAAATTGATCTAATCAAAATGTTTCATTAGTAACTCCCTGTTGACTAATGTACTACATATGAATAGCAAGGTAAATATAGAACTGTAAATCTTTTAATCTTTTTAAAGGACGACATTGAAGTCAATATTTACAATAATCTTCCAACTAAGCATACAATTATCTCTCGATTTCTAAATAGAATGGTCTTCTTAGTAAAACCATTCTTTTGGGTTATAATAACTCTTTTATTTCCATAAATATTGCCTGAACAACAGTAATATGTTTGTAGTGACTTCATTTAGGCATAGAGTAGACTCAAACCTGAATTGGAAAATTTCCCCTGACATTTCGACATTTTTCTTACAGAAAAACAATAGTTGACAAGAGTTACATTCAGCAAATGGCTTTACCGGATCAATTTATGGCTCTTCCACTTAAACTTTTAACCTCTCCTATGCCATGAAAAGTTAAAATAGATAAGGAGCATCTTACATTAACTTATCCATTGTTTAAACGATATATCTCTTTTGCTGGCTGGTCTATATTCTTATAAATACGAGTTGCTGAGAGCAGACACCAGAGGGACAACCAGAGACAGCCACTGCTGGAGGCTGATGGCCAAAAAGCCAGCCGCTATGATACAACTTACCTCTGCTCTCTCTTGCTTTCACAAGCTCATCTTTCTCTTCTAACAAACATCACTTTATCTACCTTTTTTCTACTACTAGAATGACAAGAACATGTACACACTTGTACAAGGAAAAATTAACTCTCAGTTATATAAGCCCACTGTCATGTGTGACTATACATAAACTAAATAAAATTTGGAGTCAACATCAATTTCAATCAGTGTTCTTTCTCTTCTTTAACATCATCAACATCACACCCATTACATTTTGCTAACAACTACGTTAAACTTGGCTTCTTGATGTAAAGATTCATTAATTGTAAAAAGATACATTTACATCAACTGTTACAACTGGTAACTGCTGACTCAAACATTTATTGTTACATGTTGTCCCTGCCTAGTCAAAAAACAAAAAAAAAACACAAAAGCAATTATGTAACTAAGTATAATTTATTTCCTTACATCTAAATTATTTTTTAAAAAGTACTTGTAGATAGACAGCTGTATCAGGAAAGATTGTGTGTTAGGCTGGCAATAATAGTTTTAACTCATTAATTTGGAGTAAAATGAGCAGAAAAATAATTTGAAAGATGTCTAAAGTTTATAACAGTGAGTAAATGACGAAATTGAGACAATATTGTTTTATTCTATAACCAACATAAATAAATGCTTTAAAGAGGAACTGAGAATTTGTGTTCCACACACCAAAAGAAAAATAGCCTTAATTATTGAATTTTTTTCTTGTGAAAAAATAATTAGCCACATCTGGCACCTGTGTCGGTGGCACATAAAGACACCATCCGAAGACCCGGCGACGTAGACAGTCCACCTGTGCATACCTTCCTTCTTGTGACACTTGTGAAGACCTGTTGAGGCAAGTGACACTTGTGAAGACCTGTTGAGGCAAGTGAAAATCAAATCAAATCAAAACAAATCAAAATAGATGAACATAAATGGAATTTGTATCTTTGTGGTACCAGTGCCGGTGGCACACAAGAAAATCATCCGAACGTGGCCGTAGCCAGTACCGCATAGACTGGCCTCCGTGCTTTGGGGACGTAACAAACACCATCCGATCGTGGCCGTCCGCCAGCCTCATCTGGCACCTGTGTCGGTGGCACATAAAAACACCATCCGAGCGTGGCCGTCTGCCAGCCTCGTCTGGCACCTGCCAGCCTCATCTGGCACCTGTGTCGGTGGCACATAAAAACACCATCCGAGCGTGGCCGTCTGCCAGCCTCGTCTGGCACCTGTGTCGGTGGCACATAAAAACACCATCCGAGCGTGGCCGTTCGCCAGCCTCGTCTGGCACCTGTGTCGGGGCACATAAAATCACCCACTACACTCTCGGAGTGGTTGGCGTTAGGAAGGGCATCCAGCTGTAGAAACACTGCCAGATCTGACTGGCCTGGTGCAGCCTTCGGGCTCCCCAGACCCCAGTTGAACCGTCCAACCCATGCTAGCATGGAAAACGGACGCTAAATGATGATGATGATGATGATGAAGGGAATTTTTTGTATTTGTGACTCTGCTGGATTACTGATACTAATTTTGTTGACCATAGAGGAGATGAAAGAGAAGTCAATATTTCATTTTCATTTTCATTTCATTTGGGTTTGAGTCCATGCTCAGGCCAAGTCGAAGACTCCACCCTCAGAGTCTGGTGTGGTTGCCAGGTTGTATTCTCTGCTTAATTTTGACATGTGTAGGAGCGAGTTTGAGTCAGTTTGCGCTCGTTGTGTATATCCTGGGAGATGGGGTTCATCTCTAATGGTGCTTAAGTATCTATCCAGTTGCAATTTGAATGATTCCACACTGCATCCTGATAGATTTCTGACATGTACCGGAATGGAGTTGAACAGTTGTGCTCCTCGAACCAACAGACTTGATTCTCGCAGGGTTTTTGCTGCCTGGCCAGCCTTTTTGTTGATTGGTGGCAGCTGGCAGCGTCTTCCGTGGCGCAGTGAGTGGTAGGTTTTGATACCAAAGTTTGGCACCTTCTGCTCTATCATTTTCCAAATGTATATAATTCGGTATCGCTCAAATCTTCTTTCTATTGAGTACATCCTCAAGGTTTTGAGTCTTTGCCAATAGTCCAGGTCCCTCGTTTCTGAGAAGTATGAGGTAAAATTTCTTTGGAGCGATTCTATCTTAGATAGTTGGCCCTTTGTTGTTGGTGACCACAACTGAGAACAGTAGTCAATCCTCGGAAGTATCATACTGTTCCAGAGGGTTTTCATTGTTGAGGTATCTCTTGATTTGAAGGTGCGCAAGATCCACCCGCTGTACTTTCTTGCAGTAAGACAGACTGAGTCAAGGTGTTCTCTGAATTTTAGGTTGGTTCCCATGTGGATGCCTAAATCTTTCACATACTGTTTTTCCATTATTTGTTGTCCTGATGGGTTTCTGTAGTTTGTTGTATTTTTCAGATCTTGATCTGTTCCGTAGCGAATTAATTCAAACTTCTTATCATTGAACAACATGTTGTTTGTTTCCTGCCATTTATATATGGTGGTCAGGTCCTTTTGTAAGGCCTCTGTATCCACCTCGTCTTTGATTTGTCTCATGACACTGGTGTCATCAGCAAAGGATGAGACGTTGCTGGTTGTATCTTCATCTATGTCAGAGATGAGGATGAGAAACAGGATTGGGCCGAGTACTGTACCCTGAGGAACACTGCTGGTCACAGGTGATGGTGTTGAATGGGTTCCATTCACAGTGACTGTTTGAGTTCTATTTGTAAGGAACTCATGTATCCATGTACCAACTTTTCCTCCTACTCCTAGCTTTCGAAGTTTGTGACCCAGGATGCCATGATCTACCTTGTCAAATGCCTTGGCAAAGTCGAGGTAGATAACATCTGTGTTGTATCCATTCTCTAGATTTTCTAGGATTTGGTCATGGTGTGCCAGTAGTTGGGAAAGGCATGATCTACCTAACCTGAATCCATGCTGGTTGCAATTCATCAGATTGTTGGATTCCAGGAACTCAACCAGTTTTCCACGAACTATTCTTTCGAAGACCTTGATAATGTGTGATGTCAGTGAGATTGGTCAGTAGTTCTTTGGTTTTGATTTGCTGTCCCCTTTATGTATTGGAGTTATGTGTGCTTCTTTATATGTATTTGGTATTTTGCCATTCTCCATAGATTCCCTCCATATCATGTAAAGGGGTTTCGACAATTGTACCTTGCAGTTTTTAAGTATCATGGCATTGAAACCATCAGGCCCCGCAGCCGAGTGCATGGGGAGCTTGTCTATGGCTCTTGCTATGTCTTCTGGGTTGAAATCAATGTCGGATAGGGTAGGTTTAGAATGGTCGATATCCTTGAAGAATTTTCCTGGGTCATGGATCTTCATGGTTTTAGATGGCTCACTGAAGACACTTTCATACTGTTGACCCAACATTTCTGCCATTTCAATAGGGTTATTCACTACATCCCCATTTTGTCTCTGGAGAGGTCCTATTGTTGACTTGGTGTTCGAGTATTTCTTTGCAAAACAAGATTTGAGCTTTGAATTTAGATGACTGACCACACATGGTATGACATTTATTCCAGGTGTGTAATGTTTCTGTGAACCTTTTGATTTTCTTTCCAATTAACCCATTTGTGAAATACAGTCCATGTAAATAAATTGATTAAGAAAATAATTAAGAATTTGAAAGGAGTTAGTAAAACAACTCACATTTTCATTATTTATCCAGTCTTTGCAATATTATTTAACAAATGTTCTTACATTAACTTATGATGAATGATTTAGAACTAAAGACAGTCTTAAGCAAGTTGGTATCTCAGTGGTTAATGCAAATATTTTATCTGGAGATCACCACTTAGTACTCAAAACAGATTCTTGGCAGTAGACCAAGAAGGAGAAAGTTAGATAATAGCCATAGTCTCAGTTCATCACACTTAGGAATCTTGCTGGAAAGTGTAATGATGGTTACTCCTGTTAGGACATTATGGAGGAGGTGCCCAATAACTTTGCCCTCCATGACCCTCTCTAGAATAGAGGATGGAGATGGATGAATTAAAAAAAAATTGTGGTATCAACAATACATAACTAAAACAATATTTTAGATGAAAATAAATACAAAATATAGAAATAGAAGTAAACACAAAGTTATACACACTCATAGATACAATAATTGTTTTTATATCAATCAGGGAGGAGGGGCAATGTGGTTGAAGTAACTGATGATGCTCAGCTTTGGTTAAAATTGTCCAGAAAAGTGTTGGCATAAATGAATTTTCAGAGGGTTACAACTCAGGGAAGGAAGAAATGGGTGATGTATTTAGTGTAGAATCTGGAAAGTGAATCATGTGAGGAGAAAGTGAAATACAAGGAAGAAGAGAGATAGGTGGGTTGGATAGGATTGAGTGAAGAGTATGTGATTTACTAATTCATAAGAGCAGGCTGTTGTAGTAATGAGTGAGAGAGAAGAAATCATGTAGTTGTATGTTAGGTATTGTAGAATATTAGTGAGTTTATCATTGTTGGTCAGTAAAAAGACCTTCTTTTGGATTTGGCTCAGAATGTCTGTATGGAGAGCAACAATATCATTCCATTCCACAGATGTGAGTAGTGTTTCAAAATGGATATCACTTGAACTTTGTAGCAGGTCAGCAACTGATCAAGGCAAAATTATTGTCTTATTCTAGAGGAATCCTAGTTTTGTGATACAGTTTTGGTAATGTTATACAAATGAGATTGCCTTGAGAGAGTATTAGAAATTGTGAAGCCTGATATTTGTGACAAGCTTAGCAATTTTAATTGTTGTTCATAACTATAAAATACATGCACACACAACAAAAAGTTATGTTTCTGAGTATAAACTACCAATTATAGATTTGTAATTCATTGATAACTAATAAATAAATAAATAAAACAGAAATAATTTAAACATTTTATTTAGAGAAAATATTGTGATAGCTTATGAATATACATTAGCATATGTTCGTATGTAAGCACACATATACACATACATAATATGGATCTCTAACTTTAGCAGAACATCACAAATTTGTAGAGAAGAGATATAATAAATTGAATCATTCCTGTACAAGAATTGGACTAAAATTTCAAAACGATGCAACTAAATGCCATAATGTTCTTTTGTTCTACCTATTCTGCCACAAACCATTTTTCATGTCAATATTGGTAGATTGGAAGGCAGCAAGCTGGCAGATTTGTTACCATGCCAGGCAAAATGCTTACCAGCACTTTGTCAGTCATTATGTTCTGAGTTCAAGTTCCACTGAGGTTAACTTTGCCTTTCATCCTTTAGGAGATGATAAAATGAGTACTAGTTGAACACTGGGCTTGATGTAATAGAGTTACACCCGCCCTCAAAAGTGTCAAAATTTGAAACTAATATTGATAGAATTAGTAGAAAGTTAATAAAATATCATGTATTTTGTCTTCAGAATCTGAATCTCGCCAAAGACGGTTTATGGTGGAGGGTGTATTATTCAAGTACTGATGTTGACAAAAACCCATTCTCCAAATTTGATACCTTATGCCTGTGTTGGAAACCAACACTTTATTTTTTTTAAATTATAAATCAGGAAATAAATTTTAATAAATGAGATGAATAGTAGAATTTATATATTATATGAGGGGAAAAACGAACAACAAAAACCAAGGCAGGACAGGTATCTCAAGACATATAGAATAATTTAATTAGGGTAAATTTGAAGTCTTATAGCTGTTTCTGGAATATAGGATATTTATTGGTCTTGACATTCGTAAACTAATGAAAGACCCAGGTTATGAGAAATCTATGAATGAATTTCAAATACAGGTATAGCTTCAAGTGTGTTGTCAAGAACTTTTTGGGAAACAATAAGTGTTCAAATTACAAAATCATAGTTAATAACATTGCAAAACTTCAAAAAGTTTGGATGTTAAAATGTACTTTCTTCAATCACTCCTCAACTATTTCCCAGAGAACCTCAGCAATCTAAGTGAAGAGCATGATGAAAAATTTCACTAGGACATTAAAGAAATGAAGTGGAGATACCAGGGAAGGTGGAATGTAAACATGGTGGCAGATTACTGCTGGACTCTAAAGAGAGACTGCAAGCGACTACCAAAAGCTGGAAGGAAATCAAAGAAAAGGAAGTTTAAAAAGGAATAAAATTACTTTAAAGCCATGGTAAGTATATTAAAAGAATATATATATTAAGTCAATATGCAAGCCTACATATTATTATTCTTATGGTTCAAATAAACAGGATTGATAAAATCAGATTTAAAAATAGACACAAGACCAGTATCCTAACACACACACACACATTATACCCAAACATCATTTTATAAATTGTTGAAGATTAAATGCAAACATTTTGAAGAGATGCTCATAAGAGCTAGCATATTGTTGAGTATTATTTGATACAAAATACCTACACAGATACAACAGAGCAACTATTTATGAGATAATCTGAACTCCCAAAAACCATTTTAAACAATCCGTAAGAATACATCCTTATTATAAGGTCTCAAAAACATTGTTACGTCAACCCCTGATATATGGGAGTGTAATCAGATAAAAATTCGTTATCAAAGAGCATTACTTGCATCCTCATTGAGAAAATGCTATTACCACAGAAACATAAAAAATTATGAAATATGCTATTTGGAAACAATCTGTAATAATTTTCCTAACAAGTTCAATTTCCCATTCCTGTTCAAACAGGAATTTAACATGCGTCAGAATACTGATGTCCTGTTAAATAAACTGAACATTTTAATCTTTTTTAAAGTGTATTATATTCAGTCGACACCGCATCTTTGGTGAACACCGTATAGTTTGGAGCAACCATAGATTGTTAGGAACAGATTTTTACGGCGTATGTATTTGGGTGAGTAAATTACACAATGTTTCTCTACATTATTCGAACGAAAGTTGTAATATATTTTTAAAATCATATCATAAAATATACCTATATTGAAACTTGATACCTAAAATAAGTCTAAATATATCTGTACACACGTTTGTTTGTACGACAAACACGTATACAATGTTGCTTTTTTTTAAATCATCCTGTTTACTTTTTATTTCATGTTCCTACTTGTAATTTTTACACTTGTATTTGGTTGTTTACTGTTATAATTTGCAATCTTTTATTTACCCATTACTTTGTTTATGTTAATGATTTATCTCCCACTTTATTGACAGCAGTTACGATTCTATTTCGATTGGAACTTCAACAATACAGTTGACCAACTTTTGTCAGTAGGTTTGATATTAAATGATAAATACTCTTTTGATATAACTGAATATAATGATATAGCAATCCTTGGGACGATTTGCCCAAGCTTGTTTATATATATATATATATATATATATATATATATATATATATATATATATCTCAATTGGTTGAATCTTACATTTAAAAAAAATATTTTACAAATATTTTGTAAATTTTTTGTTAAATTTTTTGTAACAATTATTGTAAAGTTAGAACCCTAAACTTCTGTATATTAGAAAATATATTTTATCTTCGCAGAAGTAGACATCAATTTTCCCCATCTTATATTTTATTGAATGGGAGAAAATAACTTAAGATAGCAGTTTGAATAATTTTACGCAATTCTATCAGAGAAACCAATAAAAATTAACTTTAAATGACTAGCTAATGTTAAAACGATACTAATTAGCTCTGTATGTTTTATATTCGCAATTGCTACGTAATTAGTGTAAGAAAATGTGTAGGACAGTCGCTCATGTATGTTCGCCAATGTTTTGTTATAGTAACTTGAGTTTTTTGGTCTTCTTCCAAATGAAACAAAGGTCCATCTGTGCATCGTGAACTAACTTGCTAAGAGGACTATTATTGTACACACTTTTCTTTTACATAATTTATAAGCTATATATATATATATATATATTATATATATATATATATATATATTCATTCCTATTCATCTACTTTATTATTAATTTCTGATTTTTGTTTTTAAACCATTGTATCTTAATCCTGTTCAGTGTTCATGCCAGACAATTGCACCTAGTTTTACATATGTATAGGTTCTGAGCATCATTTTAATTACTATTTCAGTACTGAGTAATTAATGACTGAAACTATATTCAAATCCTGTTTGGTAATTATTCCCTGGTCTTCTAACAAAACCTTTCTTTCTATTTACGTCATCCCCCCTCCGTTTTTAGTTAGAGAAGGAGAAGTAATATCTGTGACGTTTACATATCCTCTCAGATTGGACTTCTGTAGATTGTATGGAAAATATTGACAGAAAGAGAATTACAGAGGGCTGTAGTTCTGGAGAGAACTGATTAGACAAAGTGTTTAGTACAAGGTTTGAAATGCAAGACACAATGAGGATAATGAGAGAAGCATTGATTGGGTTGCTTTGATGGAGGTAATAGACTTATTTGAGAAGCAGAAACTATGGTAGTAGCTGTTGAAGATGCAAAGAAAAAACAGTGCTGCAGCTGTTGGTGAGTCTTTGCTAATCAAATGAATTATATATTTTATTTGTATACATTTCAAAACTTATTAAAAGATAAATAGCATAGAAAAATGTTTTAATAAAATAATGGTTTCAAATTTTTGCAGAAGGGCAGCAGTTTTGTGGGGTAGGAGAGGTTTTGATTACATTATTCTTAGTGCTCAGCTGGTACTTATTTTATCAAAGCAAGATCAATCTCATTGGAATTTGAACTTGGAACATAAAGAACCAAAACAAATTCTGCAAGCAAATGCTTAGCAGAATTTCACATGTTAACAAAATAATAATGATGATGATAATGGTTTCAAATTTTGGCACAAGGCCAGCAATTTAGGAGGAGGGGTATGTTGATTGTATTGACTTTAATGTTCAACTAGTGCTTATTCTATCGACTTCAGAAGGATGAAAGGTAAAGTTAACCTCAGTGGAATTTGAATTCAGCATGTGAAGATGAACGAAACGCCTCTAAGCATTCTGTCTGGCATGCAAACAATTCTGCCAGCTTACCACCCTAATAATAATAATAATGATGATGATGATGATATCTGTTTATTTGGCTAATAAGCAGATAGTCTCATATATTTTGTGTGTAGCAGTAGCACCACTCCAGATTGTGAGTTAGACTCCCTGATACTGTTGGGTGTTGTAGAGCATTTCCTTTACCTAAAAGGATTACAAGCTTTAGATATACTGTTTTAGACATGTATGGGTCAGTCAAAATGAGAGACCAGGGTTTAGTAGAGATTTGTAGTAACTTTGAATTTTAGTTGTTATTCATTTGTACTAGATTGGAATAGTGCATGACTGTTTCCTTGTTATTGAAAGTAACTAGATTGTCACATCTCTATTAGAAAATGTTTTAACTGAAAAAACAATTTTCACATAAGGCTTGTTAACATAACTAGTTAACTCCCTTTATTGTCGAGGTGGATTGTGGTGAGGGGTTGTTCAACTAACTTGTAAAATACAAGACATTTTTTTACGTTTTAAGTACATTAAAAAAAAAGACAAATTAGATTTTCTCCAAAGTTAACATGCAATAAATGAAACTTTATTTGGTGTTAGGTTGAAGTTACTATAAAATCAACATTCACATAGTTTTCTATAAAAAAATGAGAAACTATACAACTGCAACAAAAATATCTTGATGTGTTAAAGGTAAACTTTTTACTGCATGGAAAAATCCATCTGTTAATGTGATAAGGAACTTTTTGCTTAATATATTTGATATTTTCTGTTATAAAATTATCTGAAAGAAATTTTTAAAACCTTAAACAGTAGTATTGCCAAAGTAATATGAAAAGGCAAATAGTTAGAACTAAAGAGTATGAGAAAATAATAAATACCTGGGAAAAAGCAATAAGTAAAATCTTTTAAATCATATAAAAAAAATGAAAAACACGTTTTCACTTCTTTATGCTGATACATCAGTGTTTACATTTCAAACACATTCAGCATACTTTCTTGATTTATTAAAACTGTCTCTGCCTCTAGAGCAGTGGTACTCAACCAGGATCCATATAATCCTTGGGGGTCCATATAAGATTTTGTTAAAATTTGTGTAATAAATTGGTTATACTTCTACAATACTCTTTTACTTGTTTCTGTCATTTGGTTGTGGCAATGCTGGAGCACCGCCTTTAGTCGAGCAAATCGACCCAAGGACTTATTCTTTGTAAGCCTAGTCCTTATTCTATCGGTCTCTTTTGCCAAACCGCTAAGTTACAGGGATGTAAGCACACCAGCATCGGTTGTCAAACACACACACATATATACATATATACGACGGGCTTCTTTCAGTTTCTGTGTACCAAATCCACTCACAAGGCTTTGGTAAGCCCGAGGTTATAGTAAAAGACAGTTGCCCAAGGTGCCACGTAGAGGGACTGAACCTGAAACTATGTGGTTCGTAAGCAAGCTACTTACCATACAGCCACTCCTATGCAAAATATTTTAACAATTTTTAAATACCATTCCTAATAATATTTAATTCTATCTTGCCTTTAAGGAAAAGGAGAGGTTTATTGTCTGGAGATAAGAGGACAATTGTGACACACATTTCTACCTCAACAGACATCATCAGCATGGCATTTGTCCTATCCTATCTCCAGCAGTCAAGGGACAGATATATACAAAAAAAATCAGAACACTTTTATGATTTGATAGTTTGCATAAATTAAACATTAAAAAAATGCCGAGAAAAATAACACACATTGGCAAGTATATATCATCATCAGCATCATCGTTTAACGTCCGTTTTCCATGCTAGCACGGGTTGGACGGTTCGACTGGGGTCTGGGAAGCCAGGGGCTGCACCAGGCTCCAGTCTGATCTGGCAGTGTTTCTACAGCTGGATGCCCTTCCTAACGCCAACCACTCCGCGAGTGTAGTGGGTGCTTTTTACGTGCCAGGGGGGTCCGGCATCGGCCACGATCGGTTGGAGCTTTTAACGTGCCACCGGCACGGAAGCCAACCAAGGCGGCGCTGGCAACGGCCACGTTCGGATGGTGCTTTTTATGTGCCACCGGCACAGAAGCCAGTCGGGGCAGCGCTGGCGTCGGCCACGTTTGGATGGTGCTTTTTATGTGCCACCGGCACAGAAGCCAGTCGAGGCGGCGCTGGCAACGGCCACGTGTGGATGGTGCTTTTTATGTGCCACTGGCACAGGTATCACAACTACTATTTCCATTGATATTTATTTCGATGTTCATGTTCATGTACTTGACTCAACAGGTCTCCTCAAGCACAGCGAGACGTTCCAGGATCCAGGGTACTTTGAATGGGCAGGGGGCTATGCGGAACTGGTGCAGGAAGCAGCCCGGGTCTTTGCAGTCACAGCATATCTCCAGAGATCTCGGTCCTTCACCATTGCCTCAGTGAGGCCCAACGCTCTGAGGTCATGCTTGACTACCTCATCCCATGTCTTCCTGGGTCTGCCTCTCTCCCTGATACCTTCAACTGTTTGGGAGTGGCACTTCTTCACACGTCTCCTCATCCATCCGCAGTACATGACCATACCATTGCAAGCGTCGCTCTTGCACACAGATTTTCTTTGGTGAACTATGTGCTGTTTTCTAAATTCATACAAATGGCCTCAAAAGAACTGTCACAGCTTGTATAATACATTATGAAAGTACTGTATTTTCCAGCATATAAATCAGTGTGGTATATAATGTAAGCATGTATAAAGAGCCTGTCATCTCTATCTTTCCAACTCCTACTGCATTTCACATGAAATTTTTGGTCCTCCATAGTCATCTTAGTGTTGTTTTATTTATTTTGGCTGTAAATTTTGATCTGAAGAATTCAGTTTGTATGCCTGAAAATACAGTAATTAAAGCTTTGTATTAACAGTATAGAAAACAAATTATTTTTAAACAATATTTTTAGCATTTTCAATGTTAATTTTGAAAAATGACTCAACAAATTCAAACTGTTTTATCAACTGATGTAAAAGTATTAGATGTTCCTTTTTAACATCAAATAATTAGACTGGTAAGTAGAGATGTATATCTTACCTAATAAATGATTGTGAAAGGGTTTTAATTTGTCACTTAATGTCAAGTGTAAAATAATATAATCACATAACCAAGTAATTTGTATATTAAATTTCTTTTCAGATGATTAGTTTAATTTGTAGTTTAGATGTGATGGAAACCCAGCTGGTTGAGTTAAGAAAATGGAAAAGTATGATGAGGATCTGTTGGACAATCCATTCTTTACGGCATTACAGAACCAACACTCAGCTCTCTTTGATACTGTAACAACATGTAGATATACTGTAAGTTTGACCTGTTACTACCCCCCCCTTTTTTTTTCTGTGTGTCTATTTAGATTGGTTTATTTATTTACATTTCATATCTGAATGTTGCAATTTTTTGACAGTCAAAACAAATATTTTTGATAAAGCCTCAAATTGCAAAAGTGTGGGGTGGTATTAAAAATTACCCAAACTAGTTATCATCATCATCATTTAATGTCCGCTTTCCATGCTAGCATAGGTTGGTCGGTTTGGAAGTGAAGACTGGCAAGCCAGAAGGCTGCATCAGGCTCCAATCTGATCTGGCAAGGTTTCTACTGCTGGATGCCCTTCCTAACACCAACCACTGAGGGTGTAGTGGGTGCTTTTTATGTGCCACCAGCACGTGGGCCAGTCAGGCAGTACTGGCATTGACCATGCTCGAATGGTGCATTTTATGTGTCACTGGCAGAGGAGCCAGTTAGGCAGCACTGGCAACGACCACACTTGAATGGTGCTTTTCATGTGCCAGCAACACTGGCATCATCCACGTTCATATGCTGCATTTTAAATACCACCACCACAGGAGCCAGTTCTAATAGTCACTCAGCTATCAAAACAAAGTCATCAGCATAGAGGAGCTCCCAGGGGCATCCTGTCTTGAATCCCTCTGTTATTGCCTGGAGGACTATGATGAATAAGAGGTGCTGAGGACTTATCCTACCTAAGTTTTAACATCATCTCCTTTGAAATAGTTACCTTGTGAAGCCATACACTGGTCTCAGCATTCCTGCCGCTTTTGGAATCAATGTCTCTGTAGCAGACTTCCCAAAATTTTACGTTGGCTCTTTGTTACAACTTCCTGTCTACAACAAAATCACAGACTATAGCATACATATGATCACAAAAACATAAATTTCAAAGTAAACACAGTGATGTCACTTGGCATACCGTCTTATGAAAGTCACTGCTAGCTCTCACTGTGCATGCAACCATGTGCTGCCATTTATTAGAATGCTACAGAACTATTCTTGGAACTTTTTGATACCATCTCATATGTCCTATCTCAGCCATTTCAGCTGAGTTTAACCTTTTAGTATTCATATTATTCTGTCAAATGTAATGCTTATTTATTCAGATTATTTTTAATTCATCATGCATTATCTTGTAACTGTAACATTTTGATGTAATTGTTTATTTTTTTAGAATGATATTGTAGGGTAGGTGTGAAAGGCATGATCTATCCAGTTTGAATATAAAACAGAATATTTGTCTCGGATATGGTCGGTTTAAATTGCTAAAAGAGTTAATAATCTTAGCTAGAGTGTTGAACATGATATTAATTTCAAATTTTGAACTGTAACACAATAACTAATTAACTACCAATATTTATTTGGATTTTTTAAAATTTGATATATTCAATATTTTACAGGTGTGTGTCCCCCGGCATGGAGCTGCTCGAACTGCAAACCTGAATGAAGCTGAATTTGAAGACCACATTTTGATCCCCACTGAAAATGAAGAGGGACAAAATGGTCACCAGTTGCAAAGAACAGTTTCTGGAAAAGTAATAACTTAATATTTACTTTCAGTTAATTAATATATTGTCTGTGTCTTCTCAAACGCCTTCCTCTCCTATTAACCTACTATATGGCTTATTGACATACTAGAAAAGGCAGCCAAACCTTTCAACTCATACCCTATCTTAAAAATAGAAAGGAAACCTTATGCTTTAACAATATATTGGCTGCTGTTGAAGTCAGGTGACACTCCCATTCTAGCCTTGCCTTGGCTGGCTAACTGTTACACAGGAAACAGAGGCAAAGAAACTGTAAAGTATGCTCTTTTTTTTTTTGTAAAATGTGCTACAAAATGGTAATTAAGTCAGCTTAATTAATCTTAGTAATCACTAGTATTATTTACACAGTTAACAAGCGGTTTAGAGAGAAACACCGTCTCGACCCTGTGCTTGATGAGACCTATTGAGTCAAGTACATCAACATCAAAAATCAATGGAAATTGTAGTTGTGATCCCTGTGCCGGTGGCATGTAAAAAGCACCAACCAATCATGGCCGTTGCCAACCTCGCCTGGCACCTGTGCCGGTGGCATGTAAAAAGCACCCACTACACTCATGGAGTGGTTGGGGTTAGGAAGGGCATCCAGCTGTAGAAACACTGCCAGATCAGACTGGAGCCTGGTGCAGCCTTCTGGCTTCCCAGACCCTGGTTGAACCGTCCAACCCATGCCAGCATGGAAAACGGACGTTAAACGATGATGATGATGGAAGTAATTTCATCCCTTAATTTCATAAAAAGAACTGGTGAATCCTTTATTTTCATTAGCAGAACTCTCTCATTTTGTCACATTAACAGGCACTTACTTGTACAGTACTTTCTAGAGATATCTTAAGTTTTTCTGAACAAACACTACTAAGGAGACAATTTGGTGGCTAGCTTTATTTACATCATATCTTCAAGAGTGTATTTGGTGAAACAGATTTAGAGACTGTTAAAACTAATTTGCAAATCTCATCTCAATCACCAATGACTCATATTTTCCCATAAATGTTGTTGTTTTCATCTTATATAAAATATATGTATGGTTTACTTGTTATATAAAATAAATGTTCTATACATTGGTTATGCTAAAGATTGCTGACATGAAATTATCAGATGTCCCTATCACTTCTGGTTAATTTTTACTTTCATTTTTTAAACCTCTAAACTCCATGTTAACCATTTACACTATACATGTGGAATCCCTGAATATCTAAATAAATCCAAGTTTATTTTTATGCCTTGTATATATGTGTGGCACATAGACAATTTAGTGCCCTGCCAAATTTGTTGCATATTTTTGAATGAAATTTTGCAAATATATATTTTCCATGGTGTACATTACAATTATTTTAACATTAGAATAACGGGCAGGGTTTTTTTGATCATTCTCCTCTTTCTAATATTCTTTCCATATTAAAATGCATCTTCCTACCACCTTCTCCATTCCCCAGTCCATTATTTACACCACCCTGAAACTTAGGTGTAAGTCCCTTGCCTCCTCTCTGTCACATCTTCATCTTTCTCTCCTCTATATCTTTCACCATTTGAGGAAGTCCTGTCTCTCTTCTAATGCAAGACACCTTTCTGTCCCTCATTACTACCCCACATCCAGTTGGGGTTCTTCTCTTGCATGTTACTTGGTGACCTCACTGGTGCTGGTGCTACATAAAAAGCATCCAATACATTTTGTAAAATGGTTGGTATTAGGAAGAGCATCCAGACATAGAAAACATGTCAATACAAACAAAAGGAGCTTGGTGCAGCCTCCTGATTCGACAGTTCCTGTCAAACAATCCTACCCATGTCGATTTTGAAAGCAGATGTTACATGATGTATGTATCTATCTGCCATAGCTACTCTAATTTCCTCCTCCTCTCTCTTGATTCTCTCTCACTGTGTATGAGATATTTTTTTACTCCCTGCCTCCCACCAAGTACTCATCTCTTCTCTCTTATATGTTTTTTTTTCTTTTATTATAGACTGTATATATATCAAATGGGCAGATTCATTTACAAGATAATTTTGCTAATAAACTGAAGATCAACATTTTATTTGAAGAAACCTTTTACAATGCTGCCGATGAATCATATCGTGTTTTGTGTGTTGAACAAATTTTCAATTCCGACCAGTGTTAGTATAAGATTTCCAATATCTTTTACTTGTTTAATGAATTTAATAAAAGTATGGTTTAAGATTTTTTTTTTTACTTAACTAGATATTATGAATTGTCTCAAATACTTGTTAATTGCACCTAAAATATGGCAAAACTACTTTTAAAAGATTGAAGTCTTAATCTGTTTTCTATCTTCTGACATACTCCTTTTAAATTTGATAGTCTTTATAGTTTTTAGTTTTAGCTTGTAGTTGCTGTTGTGTATTTAAAGGATTTACCTACTGTAATAATTGCCTGCAGTTCGAAAATTAGTAGAAATTTCGTGTACTACCAATAGTACTGTGTAACACAATTTTTGCCCTTGATTAACAACTGTTATTTCCCTTGATCAACATCTGTTACCTACCCTTAGAAAGTATGAAAAATAGCTAATATTTCTTTCAAACTTTGCTTTTGTTACATTTATTCAAACCACAAAGAATCCTTCTCAACACATGGCTAAGATGCTCCCCCACTGCTCATGATCAGGGATGCACATATTGTCTTCCACTAAGGGACGTGCTCAAGTGGTTATGGTCAAGCAAAAGACAAGCAAATCTGTGGTATTGAGCAGAATATTTGCTGTAACAATATTTCTGCTTCAGCAACTCACTGCTGAATCTGTCTGAAATGTAATGGAAGATAGGTCAGTTTTAAAACATTTATGTCCAGGTCACAAAAGCAAAGTTTGAAGGGAATAGTTGTCAATTTCCTTTGATTTCTAGATAGGAGCAAATAGGAAATAACACTGACCAAAGACAAAAATAAATGTAAATTTTGTTACACAGTGCCATTATAATCTTGAACAATTCATTGCAATATTTAGTCATTATTGTTAGCGCTACTTACAACCAAAAGCTTCATTCTTCCTAAGATAATTTATGGTCTGGTTGTTGTGGTTCTCTCTAGTTTATGAAAAATATTTGTTAGAATTTGTGATAATCTTCATATTTAAAACAAAAATTAAAACTGTAGTTTTAACTTTTTTTAAATTTTAATTTCTTTATTTTATTTTATTATTTATTTAGCCAAATGTGAATCAACACCGCAATTCTACAGAACCCCAACTACTTACAAAGATTGTATAGAACTGCTCTGGGGAGACTCAAGTAAGAATTAAACTTTGACCCTTTTATGATTTCTCTCCTTATTTAGTTATGAAATGATAACAGTTGTGGTAAATATTAATGTTGCTGTTGATTGAAGATGAAAGAAAGAAGCTGTTGTGAGGATAACCTTAAACTAATTTCCTTTTGTTAAGACTTAAGTTATAAAATGAGTAATCAACAATTAAATAGTTTACTATATTTTTCATGCTGTTTTGTTTTTCAGCCAATAGAAAAACAAGGGAAAACTTGGATAAAGTTTTACAGCAATTTATCTATGTTTATGAAAGGCTGGATGTGTATAACTTTCGAAGCATTGTTGTAAGTATTCTTTTCACTGAATTTCTTTAATTAGAGACAGTGATTTTAAATGATTTTATCTTTCTCATTATATTTTCTTTTAATTATTGGTTAAGATTATTGTAAGGACCATAAGCCAAATTATTTTAGACCAGAAACAGTCCTTAAATTCTTTTCTCTCTTAGTAATATGAGAGTTGTGAGCAAAACTTTATATATATATCTCCTAGAAATCAATTTAATTTTTGTCAGTGATAAAAAGTTACTGAGGAAAAGATACATAAATTTGCAATCAAGGCTTGTCACTATATTTAGGAATTTTGTTTTAAAACTGAAAAAGTAATTAATAACAGCTTACAGGTTTAGACTATTATTTTCTAATTTTAAAATAACTTGCTTTACTTTTATAAACTACATATATCTCATTAACATTGCTATCATTGTAATCCAAGGATAAATTATAAAACAAAGGAAATGTCATTGTCAAACTTGTAGTCATATCCTATTTATTAATCTTTGTTTTCTAATAGGATGTTGCTAGTGCTCAGTATACAAAATCCATGCAGCTTCTACTTCGGGATCCAACTTTGGTAAGTGCAAATTCAGTGTGTATCAGTATAAAGTTTGTTGTATGTGCTTGTTAAATATATGTATTCATATATAAATGTATCTAGTATACCTGTCTGCTAAAGTGTAGTCATTTACAAAGAATATTACAGTGATTTAAATGTATAAATGTAAGATTTTGGTAATAAGTGAGAAATTAATCTAAAAACAAAGCAAGTCGAGGGGTGTTTTTGAAAGAGATGGGAAGCAATATAAATAGGGTGAAATGGATTCAGCCAAGAATTTTCTTTAAAGAATAAACAAACATCACAAAATTTGAGAAAACTTTCAGTTATGCAAGGCATTCACTGATGTGATGACACATCTGTAATAAATATAATGTATTTCAGATAACATAGTGGAAAAGAGCAAAAATTTCTTGCTTATTTAGTGTATAACATTATTAACTATCTTTTAAGCTGTCATTTTTTGTAAAATGCATCATAGTTACATTCCAATAAATAATTAAACTGTCTCTAAATCTTTTGAAAGTTTTATAGAATATGCAGTTTTTTTTTCAATTCTCTTTCATCTTTAGTCAATCCATTTTTGTATATTAAGGTCTGTTTGTGTGAATCATTACAGTATATTCATATAGTAATAACTTCAGCAGTGTATCATTTAGTGAATATAATTGTGCTAACTATTTTTTTTTTTTTTTTACAGAAAAATCGAGCAAGACACAATCCAGTTTATATGGACTGTTTGAAAGTTGCCGCAGAGGTTAGTTACTTCAAATTTCTACTTTGTGGTATTAATATTCAACATTTTAACATTTGCTACTGAATTTTGTTTTGAGACAGAAATCAATTGAACAAATATAGACTTCTTTAAAAGCAAAATACTAGCAGTAACAGAAGCTAGTACTTGAAAAAATAGACAAGCCCATTTCTTAGAAGAAATAAGCAGTCTTTATTTTCTTTAATAAAAATTGGCTTTGCATATATTTATATATGGTTTGTCTAATTATTTCCTAAACTAAACTATCATCTACATTTCAAAAATTTTGATTTTGAGGCTTTAATACATAATACATATTAAATTATAATTTGGTTTTCAATTCATTCAGACTTTATCTCTTAGAATGTGAGGAATTTGTTCTTTGACCAATGATGACCACAACATATATATCCACCTACTTTTCCATGCTTGCACGGGTCAGACGGAATTTGTTGTGGCAGATTTTCTGTGGCTTGATGCTCTTCCTGTTGCCAGCCCTTATCTGTTTCAAGTGGAGTAATATTCCTTCATGGCCAGACAAGTTTATCATGGAAGACTAGAAATGAACAGCATTGCTTGCATGATGGTGATGTTCATTTACAATCACCATCTGATATCAAGACAAGGGTACACACACACACACACACACACAAACACACACACACACACAAACACACACACACACATGGGTTTTTCAGTTTCTGTCTACCAAATCCATATACATAGTTCTTCCATAAACCAAATTATCTGCTCCTGAATTAACATATAAGTGACTAACAATCCACAGATGCAAGTATGCTTAATATAATTCTTGGGCAGAATCAGATGACACAATGTGTGACATGGCTGTACCTTGATTTCTCTCTTCTCAGTTTCACACAAAACAGTATGGGTCAATTAAAAAAAATGACACTTGTTCAAGATGCCCTGCAGTAGGATTGAACCCAGGACCTTGTGGTTGCAAAGTGAACTTCTTAACCATTCAGCCATACTGTGCATTAGTGTATCCAACAAGATATTCTCTGTTTCATCATCAATAATAACTTGATAAGTGATTAAGCCAAAGAATTGAATTATTGTTGTTAAAAACATGATAACCTCCAAAAGTTTTCTTTTGAAGATTTTATATTTGCTTTTAGAATAAACAAATGAATATTGGCTAACATTGTTTAGAAATGGTCGAGCCAAACCTTGCAGTATTTTGTTTTATCTCTTTGTTTTGCGTTTAATTTCTGCCAAGGTTACCTGTAATTTCATCCTTCCAGGCTACTGAAATGGAGACATTCAATTGGTTATATCCTTGTACAAAGTTTTAAACATTATCCCAATATGGGAGATCTATTATGGTTCTTGCTATCACATAGGATAATCTACAACCACTGATTACAGCTTTTGCAATATTTAAATTAAAAAATGTGATTCACTTATCTGATTTTTAATGATCTAATTTAGTGGTTTGCTTCAGGCAGTCTTTTAAATAGTCCGTCTTCAGCAGCATTTCTAAACCTGTATGGTAGCACCTCCTCACTTCCTCTCCCACTAATGTTTTCATTATTTACAATATTGAACATATTAGTAGCCACTAGAATCTCTTTCAAAAGTAATTATAAAGGTGATCTATGACAATAGAGTACCACTTTCACTTTGTCAAAATGTAGATAGTATCACTTTGTTTGGAGGCTGCAACCAGTTTTTTTATCATTGGGATTATTTTTAGGGATAATTAACCCTTTAGCATTTAGATTACTTTATAAAATGTAACGCTATTTATTCAAATTGTTTTGAATGAACCATGTATTATCTTATTGCTTCAAGATTTCAAATAGTTTAGTTTTAGAACGACATTGTAGGGTATGTGTGAGAGGTCAAATCTGGCTGGTTTAAGTGGTAATGGGTTAAGAATTATTTTGTTTTTGTGTTAGGAGTGGAGGATGTGTTGTATTAGATAGTTTAAGGTTTTCTTTTGTTCTTCTGTTTATGTCTTAATGCTAAAATGAATTAGAAAAAATTGTGAACTGATACAATCACATCCTTCAATTTTAAACAACTACACAATCATGATTTTTAATCCCTTCAAAAACTAGTCTTGATGACAATCATGGTGGCTGCTGCATGGTATTAAAAAATATTTCTTGTGACCACTACACTGTGACGCTGAGTGAATGTGGTACACTGTTATCAAAGATCACAGTGAACATTTTTGTCACATTCGTCAGTGGAAGACCTTTGTACAATTTAATATTATTAAAGATTAAAATTCATGTTTACATTAAATGCATTAAGTTTACATGTTCTTCTTTTGCAGTAATTAGCTCTGTTCATGTTTATTATTTAAAAAATATGTCTGTATCAAAATTAGTCAATTTTTTAAATTGCTTATGAGTAATTGCTTTTGCAAATATGTAGGGAATAAGGATTTTCTATTTGAATAAGTTTTTTTACAATTCTATCATTATTGAGTCATTAACTGCTGTGAAATTTATTAGGTGAAAGTTTAGCTTTTGCAAATATTTGAAAGGGGATGTTCAGATTTAGAACTATTGAACTATAGTAAGGCATTGTGTAACCGAGAGCATTGCCTGTGGCTGGAAATAATCTCTGAAACAATAAGCTGTGAAACCAGTTAGAACTTCACTTTATTAGTAAACTAATAAACTGTGCCATCATTTTGCTGCAAAAGGAATTCATTGGAGGCAGACAAGATATAAGATTCAAAGTACATTTCACTTATAAACTATTTAATATGAGCAACCCCCCCCCCCCGTCCAATGGACGGTGCTGAGTTGTTAAACATTTAAGCCAAATTTTCTCAAAACAACTTGTCCGACCATTCCATAGGCCTCCCTTTTGAGAAACACTGATTTAACCTAAATTTGAGACTCCAGCAAAAGAAGAAATAAAGTTTTTATTTGGTACAACAAAGCTTTTCATTACAATCCACATGAAGTTTATGTATCTCATCCTCACATGATCATTGGTACCATGTCATCTGTTTGCCTCCATTGTAACACCATGAGGTGGCCAGCTGAACCTGCCAGCATTTGCTGCTCCAATGAGATGGTCAGATTGACACTTCTGAAAGATGACATGCATACAAATGCATGTTCCCATGGCTTTATCGGTTGCATTCTGACCTGGAATCGATTTTTGTAATTTTTTCAAGACTTACACATGCCCTGATACTGTCAGTATCTACATACCAAATTTGAGTGCAATCTGATGGAGGATGCTCGAGATCCTAGAAGACACACACACAGACAGACAAAACAGATTTTATATAATAGATAATAAAAGTTAGTTGCAAAAGGATTTTTTTTACCTCTGATACAAATATCAAATGTTCATTTTAATTTATTCTTTGTAAATAAAGCAAAACCAATTAGATTATGCTTGCCCCTAAAATGTGTTATCATTGCAATTAAATTGATAAATAAATAATATAAACCCAAAACATTTGTTACTATTTTTCAGACTTATGTGTTGCATCAGCTTCATAAAAGTCTCTTTGGAGCTCTCACACTTTGCATGGCATCTGATGATGCTGAAATCAACAAATGTACACGAAATCTGAAAGAGCTGCAGTGTCATCATTTAGACATTCGGGAAGCATTCATGTAAGATATTTGCTTTTTCTTTTTCTTTTTTTTTGCATTGAAATTTTGTCTATTGAGTAAAGATAAAAATTATAATCTTATTTAGGTTTATTTCAGCAGGTTGAAATCAGATTATATCAGCATTGTTAATTGATATCAATTTTGTAAATGATCTTGTTATTTGAAATATTAAACTTTATCTCATTAATTAGTGTTTACATATACTGTCTTTATATTGTTTCTGGTTTAAATATTGGTTTGTTTGTTTATTATAATTTCAAGATACTTGTTTCTATCCCTCTGTCACACTTCAATCTCTTACCTGACATAAAACTACCTCCCTTAATACAATTCCCCATCTCTGTTGAGACGTCTTTGTCTTTCAAATTACTTGATGACCTTGCTGGTGTTTATGCCATGTAAAGAGCACCCAATACACTTTAAAGTGTTTGGCATTAGGAAGGGCATCCAACTGTAGAAACCATGCCAAAGCAGAGAGTAGTGTTTGGTGCAGTCCTCTAGTTTACCTGCTCCTGTCAAGCCATCAAACCCGTTTCAGCATGGAAAATGTCATTGAATGGTGAGGGTGATGATTTCAGTATTATTTTCCTGGGAAAGGCTAATGACAGAATTGGTAAAACATTAGGCAATAATACCTTCTATTTAATTTATATCCTTTGTTATTCTCACTTCTTATCTTTCTGGAGGAAATAAAAAAAAGTACCAATCACATACTGAGGTCAGTTTAATTGACCATACCATACCTCCAAAAATTTAGCTGAATTAAGAAATTGTTATTGCTTTCCTAATTTTGAAATATATTAGATCAAATTCAATTAGAGAAAAAAATATATTATAAGAAATATTTTGTAAATTACTAACAATTTATACATTTGTGATTAAAGTTAATTCTGTATAAGATTTTGATATCCATATATATATATTAAATGTTCTGAGAGTAACAATTTTTAAAAATTCATGTTCACAATATGTTCTTGTTTTGTTAAGCTATATTTTGTCTTTCTTTTTCATGCATTTATTTTCATCTTATTGTTTTAGCAATAATATTCCCATTGCAAGGAAAGAAATCGCCCGTCTCAATAAATACAGCACACCTATGGGAAAACTCTATTGTATCCAACGGTTAATTGCATTTTTAATGCGTTCTCCAAAATCTCCTGCATCTACTCCTGAAGGTATTCCTTCCTTTATACAAAAACAATTTTATGTTATTGTTATATTTGGGGGTGGTCAAATTATTACAACCACTATATACTCATTCTTCACTTCAATTTTATTATCATCATTATTTTAATGTCCTTTGGCTAAATCTTTTGTCATGTATCCTGTGACCTCTTCAGCAGCTCTCCATCTCATGTGTCTCCTGTTCTGTTTTGTCCATTCTGAGAAAGACAGAATGGACTAAACAGAACAGGACACACATGGGATGGCGAGTCATTGAAGAAGTCATAGGATGTGTGACAAAAGATTTCAGACAAAGAACACTAAAATAATGTTAATAATAAGTATAATAGTAAAGTTATGAAGAATGAGTGTATAGTGCATGTGGATAATTGGCAAAAATATGACCATCTCCAAATATAACAATATCTGCTTCAACACACAATTTCACATCAGCAATCTTGCAAAACAAATACATAAGTGTAATTTTATATTCTATTTATCTATATTTACAACACCAAAGAAATATACAAGCTGGAAGGGAAAGACTGTGTGATCCCTTGATCAGCTAGAAATAGCAGCTAAATTCCATCAAATCGCACTCTACTATCTTAAAATGTGGGAACATGCATCCAGGATAATGTAGCCCTGGATACATTATATCTTCTGCAAAGATGAGGTGATCATGGCTTGAATGTCTTTGCTCATAAATCAGGACTGACCTGGGGTTAAACACCAATCTCTAAAATCCTTACTTTTCTATGACATTGGAATCTTTTCGTTCTGACATTTGGCTTCTCATTGAAGTGTCTTTTTAACTTTATTTTCCTTCTCTTTATCTAGGTGATAGTGAAGCTCTTTCAGATGTGATGACTTCCGATGACCTTTTACCATTGCTCATTTTTATAATTGTTAAATCTGAAATTCCTAATTGGTATGTATTGATTTTAATAAAGAAATATTTTTCTTTGTTTAACTTTAAATCCTTCCCTTCTACTTTATCTCCTTATCATTGTGTCTTAATATTTTCATCTAAATATATTTTAGGTGCTCCAACTTAGCTTATGTCCAGCATTTCAATTTTTCCCGTGCGTCAAACAAAGATGAATACAGGTTAGTTAAAAACTAGTCATACAATTTCTGACATACTTTTAAATTTTTACAAGTTTATTTTATCATTTTAATAATAGGCACCGGCATGGCTCTTTGGTTAAGAAACTTGCTTCTGAGTTCAGTTCCACTGCATGGCACCTTGGGCAAGTATCTTCTACTATAGCTCGAGGCTGACCAAAGTCCATCAGTGTAGCTGCGTGGTAAGAAGCTTGCTTCTCAACTACAAGATTTTGGATTCAGTCCCACTGCGTAGCACCTTGGGCAAGTGTCTTCTATAGCCTTGGACTGACTGACGTATTGTGAATGGATTGCACAGCCCTCACCAGCCATTCATCTATCCCTAGTTTCCTCATTGACCACCAGATAAGGGATCGGGGGACCCTATCAAAGGCTTTCTCCATGTCAATGAAAGCCAGGTACAGAGGCTTATCTTTGGCTAGGTATTTCTCCTGCAGCTGCCTTACCAGGAATATAGCATCAGTGGTACTTTTCCCTGGCACGAACCCAAACTGCATCTCATCTAAACTAACTCTCTCTCTAATTAGTTGGGCTATGACCCTCTCTATAACCTTCATTACCTGATCCAACAGCTTGATACCTCTGTAATTATTTGTATCTAGGGCATCACCTTTACCTTTGTAGCAGTTGACTAGTATGCTGCTACACCAGTCATTGGGTATGACTCCTTCGTGTATCACCTGGTTGACTATACGGGTGACTAGGTTATAGCCGACACTGCCAGATATTTTGAGCATCTCTGCAGTAATTCCTGATGGGCCTGGGGCTTTCCCTGTGTTCATGCTTCTAATTGCTTTAACTACCAAAGAATTTTCAACTCTGATGGCTGGTCCCTCTGTTGGGTTGACATTCGGCAGACTCTCTTTATCCCATTCATTTTCTTTATTCAGCAACCTTTCATAGTGGCATCTCCAAACCTCTCTCTTTGCATCCTCATTTAGCGCAAGTGAACCATCATCCATGCGAACACACTTCTCTCCTACCACATCACGATTCTCTCTCACACACTGTCTTGCAACACGAAATACCTCAAGTCTTTCATCCTCACAGCTATTTGTCCTAAACTGGTATCCTATCTGGATTCCAGTTTTGCACAAGTAACTGTGAACTTAGTTTTATCTCAGTTCAGATTTTATGGTATTAAGTAGATAATATTGACCTTTCAAAGTCTTCTTAACTTAGGAGACTTATGTATTTTGTTTTCTCACATATACTATGTTCAGTACCTCTGAATTATTGATCATATGCAATCTGATTACTACCATTGTGAACAAACCACTTAACCTCAGTCGTTCGAGTTTGACTGGCTGAACTAAAAACAAGCATCATAGCTACTTTACAATTGACTAGTAAGAAAGAAATTAACTGTACAAGCAATTACTGTAACAAAGACATTTGACCTATGCAACCATAGAAAAAGAGATAGGAAACAATAAAAGAAAAATTAAGAAAATATTATCTATATTATCCAGTTTCATTTCTATTCTGTCTTTTTTAGTTATTATCTGGCTACAATTGAAGCTGCATTAGAACAGATACGAAGTGGTAAAGTGAAGATTATACCTTCTACTTCATCCAATATTCAGGTATGTTTTTCTTCACTATTTACAACATTGCAGTAAAAATTGTTCTGTCTTGCTTTGTGATGTAATTATGTTTGGTAAGATTAATGTTTGAGTAAACCTGCAAGATAACCATCTTTCTTTTTAGTGGTTTGATTCTTCTGTGGATGTTGTGATTGGTGACACTACAGATACTGTACCCTCTCCGATATTTGAAAGTAACAAAACCCCAGAACTCAGTCCTACAGATATCTTTTTCCAAGTAAGTATAAAGCAGAAGTTAATCAAGAGAACTTAACTCTGTATTTTATATTAATAATGGTTTCAAATTTTGGCACAGGGCCAGCAGTTTTTGAGGGAAGGGGGAAGTCAATTACACTGACTTCAGTACTTGACTGGTACTTATTGACCCCAAAAGGATGAAAGATAAAGCAGAATTTAAGAAGAGAACATATAGCATTTTGTCCAGCATGCTAACGATTCTTCCAGCTTGCTGTCTTATTTTATCTTAATAATAACAATAATCTTTCTGTTACAAGCACAAGGCTTGAAATTTTGGCAGAGGGGGCTTGTTGATTACATCAATCCCAGTGCATAACTGGTACTTATTTCATCGACCCCAAAAGGATGAAAGGCAAAGTTGACCTCAGCAGAATTTGAACTTAGAACATAAGGACAGACGAAATGTTGCGAAGCATTTTGCTTGGCATGCTAATGATTCTGCCTGCTCACCGCCTTAATAATAATAATAATAATAATATTCATGATCAAAGAAATTGAGAAATATAAGGACTTAGCTGAGAGATGAAGAAATTGTGGAAGATAAAGGTGATAATATTCCTGTGGTAATTGGTGTACTTGGCACAACACCCAAACTGGTGCCTAAAAGGCTAAAGAATATTAGAATTTAGACTTATATTGTCAGCCAGCAGAAAAGCACCATCTTGTATTCTGCAGGAATTTTAAGGAGTCTTGAAATTTGAGAAGACTTGTTGTCACCAAACATCTAGACAATATCCTTGCTTACTAAAGAAGTGTGTAATAAGGTTTAGATTTGGATTTTCTTCATCTTGCAAAATTCCTCTTCTCTGAGTAAAACCCTTTGTATTTGTTGTATATTTGTTCAGTTCACCTGTGCAGGTGAACTAAAAGAACCTACATCACTGCATGGTGTAATGAAGAATTTAAAGAAACTGTGGGAATTATTAGTCTAAGTCTACTGGGGGTGGCTAAGCCTGTTCTGCCTATATAATATCTGTATGGTTTGTAGGAGGTATACCAACCAATCACTGTAGATGTATTTGTGTACTAGGCTCAGTTGGTTCATTATTTATATGAATATAAGTCTATGAATATGGTATATATATATCTAGAATCTATGTGTGATTGTATATGAGTGTTTGTCATAGACAGTAAAATGATTACTACATGAATGCTATGAATTTGTTCAAGAGGCTTATGGATAAGAAGTAATAATTGAATTTGAATGCTTGAATAATTGTGAAGATCTTTTCACATGAAACCACTGGTTGCCTTGTTAATTCACAAATAAAGAATATCCACAAATGCAGTGTTGAGCACTCATTGTCATTGTTCTGTATTAGTGTATATGTGTGTATGTCCTACCATTTTGTTATCCGTTCATTTACAAATATAAAATTCCTCATTGAAACTGAATGTTTCTATTTTTTTCTTCTCTAAAAAATAATTTTGCAGCATATAGAAGGTGGAGATGAAAATGCCGTGAAAGTCTTTCTAAATCGACAGAATGAAATGGCTGACCAAGCCCGCCGCAAACTCTGTCACCCTTTATGTTCATGTGATAAATGTGAAACTCTGATGAGAGAAACTCGCCGTGACTCTAGTTTAGTCACTCCATCTACTCGAGATGATAGAGGTTATACAGGTAAAGACACCTGATTAATTTCATTAAACCAAAAATTATTTGTTATATACACTTTAGTCCCTCTGTTTCAGGAAAGCTAGATGATACTTTTGGTTATATTATCAGAAGCAGATTAACACATTTGGTGTATTTAAATTATTGGAAAATATTAAATCAGTTAATCCGTTTGAAAATTGGTTAGAGTTGCTCTCTATGTAATAATTTCTGTTTAGAGTCCAAGGTGTTGAAATTAAAAGTTTAATTTCTTTGCAATAGATTTTTATTCAGTCATATATCTCACATGAATATTATTACAAATATGTTTATGATTTAGAAAAAAGATTATTTTCACAAATTCAAACTGGTTTGATATGGTAATGTCTCAATTGGAAACATCTATAAAAGCTAAGCAGGTACCTGAAACCACCCTTATTTTTATATTCTTGTCACAGATGCAAATCTAAGTAGCTCTGTTGCAGCTGTGCTGCTGATGTACAGGTTAGGACAGCCTACAACACCAGGAGGAGGAATCCTCTACCATAACAATCTATGAAATATTCCACTGTCAAAATACTTACATGATGACCAGGAAAGCAAAATTTTAAAAAAGCCATTCTCATGATGCATTGTGCAGTCTGCAAGCTTTTTAGTTTCCAAATTGCAATAAGTGTTCTAGTGTCTCTCTAGAAACTATAAAACAATTATTTTATCTGCCCAAGTACTCCTACATATATATTCACTGTACTTGCTATTTTCTCCCCACTTCTACTTGTTACTCACTCAATAAAAACTCTGTTGAACTCTCTTATCCATTCACTTCATCACCTTACAAACATAGTAAGCAGGTGTGTAAACTTCTCTGGTCATTTTAGCTCAACAAAATGACTGGTTCTCTTGGTATTTTTTTACCATGCTCAATGTGTTGTGAAGCAGGTCTTTGTTCTTACAAAACTTCATTTTTCTTTCTCTCTTTCTACCCAGATTTATAGATATACAATCCTAGAAAAAGAACAACCTCTCTGACTTTGCCAACTACTAACTTATCACCCTTCCTTACAGATTCAGACATAATAGTGTTCACACTACAGAAGGTTTTGTGGTATTGTAATCAGATACTTTAATAAAGAAGGTCTTATATAGTGTCTTCACTGTATTTGGAAATTAAGGAAAGCAAAACTTCCCTCTCAGATGCTTTTCAGCTTCACTTATGCAATGGGAGCATTGTAACTGACTGCATTGAAATGTATAGTGTAGTCACTGTTCTACATCAAATTGGAAAGAACATCAGTGGGAGATGGAAGCTAGTTAAACAAAAAATTCATATTTCACTCTCATTCGCAAAGATCCATCTTTTGTCTGAGTAGAGAACTCTACATCAACTCCATTGCCATTGCTGCCATCTGATGCACACTACAGATATATTGAAGCTGACATTAGCAGGTCCCTCCTTCATGAGAGCAGAAACCTTCTTTGCATTAAAGTATCATCATGGGTGTTCTCATCATCTGAAAAAAGGTGATTAACTACAACTGCCGTTTTCCTGGAGAAATGGTTGTTAATTTCCTACTTGAGACACCACTTGTTCATTCCACTTGAACTAGTCTCTGTATGTCATTATTTTTGTCATAAATGCAATAACAAAATTTTGTTTCAAATTAACCATATATAGTTCAGTATTTCTCATTAGGGAAGTTTGAGAGGATTGTAGAGGTAGCAGACAAATGATCATGTTTAATAAGATTAAAATGGTTTTAAGCATTTTAAAACTTGTCTAACAAAGGAAGAAGAATTTTATGGATGTATATTCTTTGGTCTCATTAATAAAAAGGGAATGAGGACAAAAAAAATTTCACTTTTTTTTTTTAATGGGGCCTGGTATCTATCAGTTTAAGAACTGTTGAGAAGGTCAGTTTTCCTCTCAGTGTGTCTGAATCATTAATGATAGAAAAAAATATAAAAAAGTTATATTCAGTAAACTAGAACAGTATCTCATAGTATTAAAATTTCATTGTCTGAAATGTTCTTTAATTATCAAAGCTTTTGACCATATTAAGCATGATGATAGCATTGAAACTTTAAATTTCAACACAAACAGTGTATGTATGTACATATATATATAAGGTATCCGAAGATGATTAAAGAATATACAGATGAAAATGAAGTGAAGACACTGGAAGAAAAAGTTGGAATGAATAATTATTTCTAGTAGTTTTTATTTTTCAGATTTCCAAGTATAAATCTGATTATTTACCTTTCAGCCCTCAGGGTTGAAAATATTAGGTTTTAGAAATGTCCTTGATCAAATCATTTAACAGTACCCCTATAAATGCTTAACCTGATGACATAACATATATAGTTTGTTTTTCACTTTGATACTTCTGTGACACCTCTTTAAAATATCCTATTATTGTCTTGTTGTTTAGCTCTCCATGTTGCTGCTGCGGCTGGCCATGCAGAATTGATCGACATTTTGGTATACCATGGTGCATCAGTTGATGCAACAGACTATATGGGACTGACCCCCATGCACCTTGCTTGTCAAAAAGGATTCCAGAGTGTAGCTGTATGTTTTTTTTGTTTCTCTTCTATTAATTGACTAACTAATAAATATATCAAGTTTTCCAGTGTGATATAAATGTTGTATTTTTTTTTATCCATATAAATATTTAGCTAAAGTTTATAGGTTCAATGTCTGGCTCAGTCAATGACATTATTTTCCAGCTTTGGGGGAAGATGGGACTTAGTCTGACACTTCAGATATATAAAATAACTAAAAGTTAGGCTAACTTGAAAAACAGACACCAAGCCATTAAAGCATGTTTTTGCTTGCTTATGTGTATATGTATGTGTGTCCTTGCATATTTCTGTGTGTTTTTGTAATTGCATATTTGGAGGCATTTTTCTCAATTTTGTATTTGTAATATCTTTTTATAGTTGCTTCTGGTTCATTTTGGGTGTAACCTGCATTTAACAGACAATGATGGCAACACACCTTTGCATTCTTGTGCTGCCAATGGACATGAGGAAGTGAGTTCATTTTTCTTAATCTAGACAACTATTTGTTAAAACGTTGCTGTTTTCATTGTCACTACATTATAAATCTTTTGAGCCCAATATCGCTAAGACCTTTACTTTTATGATCATCAATATTCATCATTATCATCCTTCATCTATAACTAAAAATGTCCATAGTGTTCAGTGACCTGTCTTTATACTTACCTACAACTATCGACACCTCACTCTTTCAACTTCTATTATGTTACTACACCTGCATCAGAAATTGTGTCTTATATTCCAACAGTTGTATTCCTGGTTCTTCAGCTTATTCACTTCACTTCACTATTTCTCAGATCTTTATTTATTTTTAAGCTTTCACACATTAGGGAAAAGCACCACTGATGCTATATTTCTGGTAAGACAGCTGCTGGAGAAATACCTAGCCAAAGATAAACCTCTGCACTTGGCTTTTGTTGATATGGAGAAATCCTTTGACAGGGTCCCCCGATCCCTTATCTGATGGTCATTGAGGAAACTAGGGATAGATGAATGGTTAGTGAGAGCTGTTCAAGCCATGTACAGGGATGCTGTCAGTAGGGTGAGGGTTGGCGACGAGTACAGTGAAGAATTCTGGGTAGGGGTGGGGTCCACCAAGGATCAGTCCTCAGCTCCCTCTTATTCATCATAGTCCTCCAGGCAATAACAGAGGAATTCAAGACAGGATGCCCCTGGAAGCTTCTCTGTGCTGATGACCTTGCTCTAATTGCTGAGTCACTATCATAACTAGAGAAGTTTCAGGTGTGAAAGCAAGGATTAGAACTGAAGGGCCTTAGAGTCAACCTAGCAAAAACCAAAGTCTTAATAAGTAGGAAGATAGACAAACCACAAATCCCTTCAGGTAGACAGCCCTGCTTGCTCTATAGAAAAGGTGTAGGTAGAAACTCCATAAGATATACCCAGTGTAAGCTACGGACACATAAGAGGTGAAGCAATATCAAGGAAGGCTAACAGGGAAGATAGCTTTTGTGTGTGGCAAATGCTCAGGAGCAATAAACACTGAAAACATGCAGAGAACAGCCTCCGTCACATTCCTGGGGGAAAAATTACAAGTAGTTCATAGCTTCTGTTACCTAGGTGACCAAGTCAGTCATGGTGGGTGGATGCTCTGAAAGTGTAGCTGCTAGAGTAAGGATAGCCTGGGCAAAGTTCATAGAGCTCCTACCTCTGCTGGTAACAAAGGGCCTCTCACTCAGAGTAAAAGGTAGACTGTATGATGCATGTTTGTGAACAGCTATGCTACATGGCAGTGAAACATGGGCTGTGATTGCTGAAGACATACGTAAGCTTGCAAGGAATGAAGCCAGTGTGCTCCGCTGGGTGTGTAATGTCACTGTGCATACACGACAGTGTGTAAGCACCCTGACAGAAAAGTTGGACTTAAGAAGCATCAGATGTGGTGTGCAAGAGAGATGACTGTGCTGGTATGGTCATGTGTTGTGAATGGATGAGGACAGCAGTTGAGGGAACCTGTAGAAGAGGTAGACCCAGGAAAACCTGGGATGAGGTGGTGAAGCACAACCTTCGAACATTGGGTCTCACTGAGGCAATGACAAGTGACCGAAACCTTTGGAGATATGCTGTGCTTGAGAAGACCCAGTAGGCCAAGTGAGACTGTAACTGTGGCCTATGCCAGTGCTGTATAACCAGCCCACTTAAGTGTACCCTTCAATCCTTGGACAATAAACTATGCTTGCTAAGACCTGTTGAGGCAAGTGAAATCGCTGTCATGGCTGATGACAGTACTGCCTGATTGGCACCCATGCTAGTGGAATGTTAAAAGCGTGATCAATGCCAGGGCCGCTGACTGGCTCCCATGCTGGTGGCACATAAAAAAAGCAGCATTTGAGCATGGTCGTTGTCAGTGCCGCCAGATTGGCTCCTGTGCAGGTGGCACCTAAAAAAGCACCACTTGAGTGTGGCCGATGCCAGTACTACCTGACTGGCCTTCATGCCAGTGGCACGTAAAAGCACCCACGTTAAGAAGGGCATCCAGCTATAGAAACTTTGCCAGATTAGATTGGAAACTAGTGCAGCCTTCTGGCTTGCTAGCCCTCAGTGAAACTGTCCACCCATGCCAGTATGGAAAGCAGGCATTAAATGATGATGATGATGATGTATAACATCCGGCATGCCTTATAACTTGCTTGTTATTTAACATTCTCTGCTATCATTGGTGCTAATAACTTTGTTTTTATCCTTCTTTTATCCAGTGTGTGAAAGCTCTTGTTTTCAGTGACTGTGGTAATGGTAAATTGAATATTGATGCTGTAAATGATGCTGGAGATACTGCATTGCATTTAGCTGCCAAATGGGGATATGGTAAGATTCACATATTTTATAAAATTTATAGTTATTATCATTATTCTTGTTTTAACAATACTTTTCTTATGGTAATATTTGCTGAATGTAAGGTGGTGTGTTGGCAGAAACGTTAGCATGCCGGACGAAATGCTTAGCAGTATTTTGTCTGTCTTTACATTCTGAGTTCAAATTCCACCAAGGTCGACTTTGCCTTTCATCCTTTCGGGGTCAATTAAATAAGTACTACTTAGGCACTGGGGTTGATATAATCAACTTAATCCCTTTGTCTGTCCTTGTTTGTCCCCTCTATGTTTAGCCCCTGTGGGCAATAAAGAAATAAATATTTGTTGAATGCGTTTGCCATATAGCATATTATTACCTATCTAGCCATAGAAAATCTTTCTGAGCCATTGCAAGTATGGGAAAGTGAATATTCTTTTTTACTCTAGGCACAATTTTGGGGGAGGGGGCCAGTCAATTAGATCAGCACCAGTACGCAAGTGGTACTTAATTTATCAACCCTGAAAGGATGAAAGGCAAAGTCGACCTCGGCAGAATTTGAACTCAGAACGTAAAGACAGACGAAATACCACTAAGCATTTTGCCATGCGTGCTAACGTTTCTGCTAGCTTGCCGCCTTAAAAAGAGTACTCCATCTGATGAGAGACAAATATTCTTTTCTACTCTAGGTACAAGGCCTGAAATTTTGGGGGAGGGGGCCAGTCGATTAGATCAACCCCGATAGGATGAAACACAAAGTTGACCTTGGCGGAATTTGAACTCAGAACACAAAGACAGAAAAGTGAATATCAAATTAACAATGGTGGTGATAATTTTTAAATAAAAGCTGGGGTCAGAGCCCTTGGACTTTTAGCTCATAGGCTGCTGGTATTAACATAGTTTTGGTCTCTTGAAATATTTGAAAGTGTATAGAGATAGGCAGTTCTATATAGCTGCAAAAATCATCATCAACATATAACATGTTTTCCATGCCAGCATATTCTGTTTTGGCCTGGTTTCTACAGCTTGATGTCCTTCCTAATGCCAACCACTTTACAGAATGTACTGAGTACTTTTTATGTAGCACCAGTGCTTTTTATACTGCTCCAGAGAAATAATTGAGCAAAGTATTTGGTGTAAGGCCTGCAGAAATCATAAGAGGTGATGAAGTATGTGCACTTGGTGATCTAGAGCAGATGTGGTATATAACTTACTAGCTAAGAATCTGTTGTAATAGTGGGAGAAAAGATAAGGTGAAAGAAACATATCCATATTTTGTTTTTGGATTTGGTTTGCAAGATTCTTTATGTGAGTTTGTGTTGAAGCATATTCTGTTGTGTCTGGGGAGAGTCATTCTCTTTTGGTGCCTTATAATTTAACACACTCACCAGTAAAATTTCCACATTTCTTTTTTTATTTTTCTAAAATTTCTGTTGCAAGACAACGAAAATTTTAGAAAAATATAAAGAAATAAATGGAAATTTTAATGGTGAGTGTGTTAAATTATAAGACACTAAAAGAGAATGACTCTCCCCAGACACAACAAAAGATATATTAGTTTTATATAAATGGAAGACACGGTGCCACGTTGTGGTACGAACTTGAAACCACGTGTTTCTGAAGCAAAATTTTTAATGACACAACCATACCTGCACAAATATGTTGCTGTTTTTTCTTATATAAAAAAGAAATAAGTGGAAATTTTACTGGTGAGTGTGTTAAATTATAAGGCACCAAAAGAGAATGACTCTTCCCAGACACAACGGCATATCCATAGTTTAGTGGTAATAGCATACTGGTGAATGAGTTTTACCAAGTGTTAGATGTGACTATAGTAACACTACCATCCAAAATGTATGCAGTATTTTCATGGGATTGTACTTTAGCTTTGTAGACTCAACAGTTAATCATTGCTGAGGTATTTTGTAACCTTCAAGAGAAACCAAATGTTTGTGCTGTAGTACTATATATGAGGCTGCCATCAGAAATCATTTGATTTGATGTTATTTTGACAGTTTCAGCTGAATGTCCCTGCATACTGTGAATGTAGTACAAGGGTGTTTACTTGAGATCTATAGTGAGGATATCTTCATGATGTTATTGCTAGATTGTTGTATTTTCATTGGGGGATTTTCTCATGCTCTTTGATGATTTGACTTGTCCATTTTATAATTGTGGTGTTTTTGGGGTTTTTAATTTCTTTCAGAGAACATTGTGGAAACTCTAATAGAAAATAATGCTCGCACAGACATTCGTAACAGGAAAAAGCAATTCCCCATGAATTGTGCCCACAATACTCATATCCAGCAATTATTGTTATGTGCCCCGACAGATGAAATGAGGCAGAGTTATTATGCAGGCCGAGTAAGTAAAATTTGTACCTTTCTTTATGGAAAGCTCCTTTGTAACTGATCATGTGTATGCAGAAAAATATGTGTATATATATATATATATATATATATATATATATATATAAACATATATATATATATATCATCATCATCATCATTGTTTAACGTCCGTTTTCCGCGCTAGCACGGGTTGGACAGTTCGACCGGGGTCTGGGAAGCCAGGGCTGCACCAGGCTCCAGTCTGATCTGGCAGTGTTTCTACAGCTGGATGCCCTTCCTAACGCCAACCACTCCGCGAGTGTAGTGGGTGCTTTTTACGTGCCACCTGCACAGGTGCCAGGGGGGGTCTGGCATCGGCCACGATCGGTTGGTGCTTATATATATATATATATATTTACACACATACAAACATATGTACACACACATATATACATACATATAAACTGCCATATATATATACACACACACACATACTGTGGGGGTCAAAAGTGTTTGTAAATTGTATATATTGATAAATTTATGCTTCAATATTTTCCAATATAATAACTATGTTACTCATTGTTCGATATGCAAATATATAAAGTAAATTCCTAGAGACGGAAACCAAATAATCATATTCTGGGGGGAAAATATGGATTTTTAAAAAAATTCAGGAAGAAATATGGGCCTAAAGAGTTTGCAAGACTCATTTATTCGAAATAAATAACATTTTTAAACATAATATAATTTGAAACATTGTGTCATTATGATAATAGTACCATATATTGATAACATATTACAAGAAAACAACAATTATTGCTCAAATAACAATTAACAAAACAATACAAATTTATAAAACAATTTAACCCTTTATACGCTTTCCTCCATTCTTAATCAAATCCATCAGCCTCCTATCAACAGAGGATGTTAATTTATGCACTTGTTGAGGTGTGATTTCAGAAGATACCTCCTTGATCCTCTCCCAAATATCTTTTTTACTGTTGAATTGATGGCCGTTTTCGTAAACCTTCCTCTTCAGAATCGACCAGAGGTTCTCTATCGGATTCAAATCCGAGCTCTGAGGTGGCCAGTCCATCAGACGTTCACCAGAGATCCCCTGGTCTGAAAGCCAAGCTTTTGTGAACCGAGAAGCATGGCTTGGGGCATTGTCTTGTTGAATAATGAGATTCTGGTTGACAGCATCATTTTGTGAATTCAACCAAGGCAATAAATTCTCTTCCAAAAACTCGCAGTAGTTCACAGAATTCATTTTGACACCTTCAGGGACAAGAAAAGGACCAACAATCTCACTTCCAATAATCCCAGCCCAAATCATCACTTTCCCTCCTCCCTGTTGACGTCTGAATCGCAAGCGTGGGCTATTGCCTTTAAGAAGCCATCCCTTGGTCCAACCGTCGGGACCGTCGAGGGTTGCTCTAGCCTCGTCAGTCCAGAGAACATTTTGAAAATTGGTTTTCAAATATTTAGTGGCCCATGCTAGTCGCTTCTGACAGTTGATATCACTCAAAGGAGGACATTTTGTCGGTGTTCTCTGGTCGTCTATTTGTTTCAAAATCCGATTTCGGGTCCTTTTAGAGATGTCAGACACTCCTGCATGGTCGAAAATAGCTTTGCTTGTGCTGTGTGGGTTTGCTAGCACACTCCTCTTGATTTTTCTAAAATCTCGTGGTGAAGTCACCTTTGGTCTGCCACTTTTGTGCTTTTTTTCTTCCATCTTTGCCGTCAATGACGAAACGTTTCACAGTTCGATGATCTCGTTTCAAAATTTTTGAAATTTCTATTGTAGACTTCTTTGCAGCAAGTAATTTAACAATTTCACCCTTCTCGCTATCTGTCAACATCTTTCCTTTAGCCATTATTAATAAATTTATGTTACCTGCATAAACTTTTGGCTCACCTGAAAAGAGGAAAATGTTTAACAATTATTAAATTCTGGGTTTTTTCTAAAAATGTAGTAATGAAAAAAAACAGAATGGCAACCAGCAAATGATGGAAGAGGTGAAACTAAAAAAAAAAGCAAAATTAATAAAGAAATTGAGAAAAAATAGGTCTGCAAACTCTTTTGTCCCCCACAGTATGTATCTAAATATAAACTTCCATATATATATATATATATTATACAGGGTGACTCAAAAAAAGTATGCATATGTCTATACCACAGCTGACAACTCAATCTTCATTTCTTTTCAAATTTAACCAATTAGAAATAACAAGATCTAAACAAAGGAAATTTATTCAAACTGGATTCTAGTATCAATACTAGTGCTACTGGGTAACAATCCAATTGTAAAGAGAGTTAAGGTGAGTGTTTCAAAAAGATTCACCTATGTAACTTACCATAAATTGATTAGTGATAATTTTGAGGCATATGAGATTGCTCAGAATGTCCTAAGATATCGACAAGCAACACAAAGCAAAAATGGATACTAGAAACATTGCCTGAGTTCAAGAAAAGCTGAAGGCTTAATGTGTCTCGTACCCACATCTCTATATATACATGCATGCATTCATATATACATATAGACATTGACACACATTTACATACACATGCATATGCACACACCCACATATATATGCATTGATGCATATGTGTGTGTGTCCGCTTCCTATGCTTTTACAATGACAACAGTTGTGCTGCAAGGACATTTATCATGTCTCTCATACACAATATGTACTTCAACTTTTCAACAGTATCTAAGATGGAAACAATGAAGAGTTGGCATCATGAACAGCATCTTGCCACAGAATACTGCTCCAAGGAATCTTATCTAACCCATGCTGACATAGTAAAAACAGATGTAAAGACAAAAATAAAATTAAACAAAATATATGTTTAATTTTTATAAAGTCCAAATGCTCAAAATTACTGACTGTTCACATGATGATAGTGCCTCTCAAGTTCAATAAGTTTACATTGTTATATTATTTAAAACTTTGCTGAAATAAACATATTCCATGAAGAAAAAAAAGTGTTCAACTAACAAGGAAGAAACTCATTATATATGCGTGTGTGTGTGTTTGTATTTCTGTCTATAGAATCGAAACTTTCTTTTAACAAAAAGCTAGTTACACATTTTTGTATATTCAAACAGTGATTCTGTGTTTTGATATGATAAATATCCTGTATTAGTTTGTCACAAAGTTTTCTCTTGTTTCAAATCATTATATACTTTTATTTTTGTTTCCTTTGCAGTATTCTCCAGAACGTAAGACTGTGCCATTATATTCATCTTCTATAGCTACATCCTCTGTTTCCAGTTCAAATTTGTACGTTGAACAGTCTCAGACTACTGTCAATTCTAAATATAGACAACAGGAAAAATTATTCAAGGCTATTAAAAACCATGATGTGCAGTTGGTAAGACTCTTGCTGGATTTGATTTTCATTTTCGCATTTTAATATTTCGCTTAGGCATTGTGATATTAATAACCTGATGTAGAACTCAATAGATGCATGCTTCTGAATGACATTAGTTGAGTACAGAGTGGTAAGAAAAAAGAGATAAAGAATTATTCCTTTGTCATCTCTTTTTTTTCTTATATGGTTTCAGTTGATTGTACTGCTCCTCTGCAAAAATTGATTTTATATAAAGAAAGAAATCAATATTTGTATTAGAGATTTTATTAATGATCTACAAAATTTCTTAGTTTTGTTTGTTTTATATAATTACTAAGAATTACCTTTCTCTTCAGGTTCGTTTCTACCTCGGGTTGTCAAGTGATTCTGAAAATAAACTAAAGACACAGCAGAGTTTGGATTCTGCAATGGGTATTGAAAATCTCTGCCATCCACTTTGTCAGTGTGAAAAATGTGCTGTCTTACAAAAGGTAGAGTGATATTTCTGTTCTCTTTATTCAGTAACTTAAAATTCTCTTCTGTTTGTAGTTGAATAAACTTAAAACAAAGTTATACATGTGTGTACCTGACGTATGCATATGTATTGAGTAGCTTGCATGCAATATAAATTTCATTTTAAACTGCACTGTATTTTGAAATGATTGAGACTAACTTTCAGAATGGTATGTGAATGAAAATTTGTCTTAAAAGAAGTTCTTTTAATTAGCAACTATTTGTCATAGATTTTTCTTGAGAAATCATAATAGTTACTACTCATTCAAAATATTCAATGACCTATTAATACCCCTTGGCTGAAATAGAACAGATTGTCTTTAACACTTTAGTGTTTAAACCAGCCATATCCGGCCCAAATATTCTATATGTTTTATATTCAAACTGGCGATATCTAGCCTCTCACACCTAACCTACATTGACATAAATATAAACAATCACATCATTGAAACCTCAAAGCTATAAGATAATGCATGATTAATTCAAAACGATCTGAGTAAAAAAATATTACATTTAACAGAGTAATCTGAACACTAAAGGGTTAATAGGATATTCTTGCACTAATTGAGCCCGGAGTTATAGTTATTAGTTCATGGTAGTTAGTTTGACTAGCTTCATACTATTATTATATGTTTGTTCCCTTCCTTTAAGATTTTTTTTGCTATAGACTCACTACAAGCAGTCAGTAAATTTAATTTCCTGAGTGATTGATGTTAGATGTAGCATAGTGGCAGGGTTTGAGGCAGCCAGAAGTTTAAAGGAACTACTTTTGACTCTTAGCAACAAAGATTTCTTTATAAATGCAGACTATGTAATGCATTTATTAAGTGTGATATTGCACAGCAGTGAAATGTGAATGACAGACTTATATGATATACAAGACTTATAGTAATGTTGGAAAGCTGCAAGGAACTTAAAAAGGCCAGATTTTAACTACAGGCCACGAGAAACCTGCAGAATATTTCTATTCAGATCTTATAAGCATACTCAATTATTAAAATTCTACTGTGCAGTGATTGGGAAAGGAATGTGTTGAATATGGTCTGATGAGAGAGAAAATTTTGGCTTTACAGAACAGATAAATATTTGAATGTCTAAAGCATCAACTACTAAACCAAAGTGGTATAGACATATTTTGTGAATGAAAAATACATATTGGATGAAAAAAATGTAAAGTGACTGAATTATAGAGGACAAAGTTGAAGGTTGAGAAAACCTGCAAGTGTGCTGTTTGAGTGCTGACTGAGGATTGAGAAGAATTTTAAGATTCACCAAGCTGGTGCTTGCTTGGAAAAACTGACTTGAGTCAATGATGTTGGAGAAAGGCAGTAATTCCATTGATGTTGGCATAACCACTGAACAAATATACAGCTTTATTGCCTCATTCTTTTCCTCTCTATTTAGTAATGTTTGATAAAATGGGAATCCAATGTTGTTTTTGCACTGATAAACACACTACAATTTTATATTATAAAAGAGAATCTGATCTCCATCTATCTGTCTGTAACAATATCTGTGTAGAGAGAGGGAAGTCAGAGAGAACAAGTTGTTTTTGAGAAAGAAATACAGTGAAAGAGAGTGTAAAAGATAGATAAATAGGTAGTGTTGTCACCATAGTAACTAACAAGTTTTGATTAAAAATGCAAGAATTTTAAGTGCAAGTCTGTCAACACAATGCAACACAGGCTTCAAAAAAAGACAATATTATATATATATATATATATATTATATATATATATATATATATATATATATATATATATACATACATACACACATAATAGTTATTTTTGTGGGTGTGGGTGTGTTTCTGTATGTCTTTCAACGCAGACAATGCCACATGGACTTTAAAAAAAGATTTCACTTTGAACAATTTATGAAGGTACGTGAATGATTAACAAATATTTTTACCAGCAGCATAGTGACGAGTAATGACCTAGTTTTATATTAAAATTCAACATCCAAGGAAAATAATGATGTCTGCATCGGTAAAAGTCAATGATGGTAAAGTTCCTTTGCCATGGAAAGTGTTAAGCATTTATTAGTCTGTCTCCAGCCTAAGTGATAATATTTTTTTTTCCATATCCTAAGCAAGACTTGATATGTTGGACTAGATCCTTCTCACAGCAGATCATTCCTAATACAATTTTACTTGAAATATAGTTTTGTGGTCATAACATAATTATCTCTCTCTCTCATTTAATCCTTTATTATTCAGAATTTTCTGTCCAATGTAAAGTTTATTTATTCACATTGCTTTGAATTAATTATGCATTATCTCATACCTTTGAAAATTTAATAATGTGACTGTTGCATTTTTAGAATGACATTGTAGAGTAGGTGTGAGAGATCAGGTCTGGCTAGTTTGAACGTAAAACAGATAAATATATTTGAGTTGAATATGACTGGTTTGAATGCTAAAGGCTTAAACACTACCGCTGTCAACCTCACCTAAAGTGTCTGTCGGGTACTGAGATTTTTATCAATTATACCCCACCTCCCTCCAACCATGAAAATTTACTTCATGCTAATGTTAGAAATCGATGTATTAATATTTTTGTAAATACTAAGGAAAAAGAATAACAAACATAAGTAGGAGAAAATATTTTTTTGAGTAGCGTATCACAACCTGTTGTTTATTTATGAAATTCAGTTCAAAGTAGAATGGAAAAACATTTTTTTCTCTCTTATTCTCAATCTCTATTCTCTCTCTCTCATATGTAATGAATTTTATAATGTATGTTAGAAACTGAAGTATTTCTTATCAAACCTAAGGTTTGGTCTGCATTACGGCTAGAAATGAGACAAAATCTATTTTACCAAACCAGTTTTCTTTGAAATGTTTCATCATAATTATTTCGTCCTTGTACTTAAAAGAAAGTTCTGTTATAGGCACTAAATACATCTTCATCATTGCAAGATTGACAATAATTAATATCATTATTCAGTACCATATCTGCCATAGAATTATATAAACCATCTTCATTAAAATATTTCTAGTGGATTTCTTTTTTTTATATATATTATTGTGTTTTAAAATTAGTTTAGAATTTCTTGTTTTTATTTGCAACTTATAGACATTGGTTGTGCCAGTTGTAGATATTTTAAGAAGGCTTGTTTGCTTTTTCTCTTTTATGTACTTTTTTTTATTTATTTCAATGTTATTTGCGAATGCAAGCATGCATTTAAAGTAGATATATTGCAGCACTAACCAAATTGCATTTTTCCTTCAGTCTTTAAAAGAGCTGCTATCTCAAGGATATGTAAGTAACATTGTGCAACTGTGGTTCAATGTGTTTTCATTACTAGGCAACTGCATGACACTTCCATTGCCTCTCCCTTTTCATATAATTTGTCTTTTGTTGTAAACATCATTCACCCATACTCCTCTCATTTAGTAGTTAAAGTACTTGACCAAATATTCTAGTTTTTACAGCAGAAATAATAAACGTACAATTTATTTTTATTATTTACCTTGAAAATAAATTGCAAATGATAAACTATTTTCCATTGTAGCAGGAGATTATCACTTTAAGCTGATCCACATTGTGAAGTAGAATTTAAGTTAGAAAAACTTCTGTTTAATCAGATAGTTAAGTTCCATTGTCATATTCAGTTTGTTTTATAATTAATATATCTATCTTACAAGTCTGTACTAATATATTTTATTCATAGTGTATGTCACCATCCCAAAGTAATTTTTTTCTTAATTATTTTTGTACAGTACTTTGTCCATCTTTGAAATAGCGTGGTCTTTGGTCAAGGCACTTTGTTACTGCTCTCCAGTAAAAGTGCTTCTCTTATTGCTTTCAATACTAACATTTACCTTCAAACCGACATTGATGGAAATGATTATCCTATATCTCATTTCTCTAAAACTCTATAGAACTGCCAGCATGAGTGACTACACTTTCTTATATGTTGCACTTGTATTTCTCACCATGTTCTGTTGCATATGTTTTCCCTCAATGTTTACATACTTCTAAGAAGAAACTTTTAGACAAAATATAGTTCTTCACCTTGAAAGATTATGTGTTGGGATTTGAAGAACAGTTTGTCTTTCAACAAATTAATCTCTCTAGATTCTATACTTAGAATGAACTTTATGTTCAAGAAAAAGTCCCAAAACTCATCTATTCTGTACTTATTCTCAACATCATGTTGACAGTAGTTTACCTATGCTACCTATTACAGTCATTTGTTTTATCTTCATACCAAAGATAATACTTGTCAGTGCCTGATATATCTCAGCTAACCGAACTGAGGATTGAAAGTTGAGCAGATTATCAACTTAATTTCTCATGTTTTTATCTATATTCTATTTCAATCAACAAGCACTACATTTCATATTACTTCAGATTAAGATTGAATAGACAAACTTTAGTTCTATTCATAGGGTTCACCATTCTTATCTATGATGCTACTGTGTACTGCTGTTAGCTTAAAACCTTTTGTCTATTGATCTTGTTCATTGTTGTTAGTTGAACACATGTTCATTTATCTTGTTCATTGAATCATTGTATACAGATGTCAGTTTAATACATTGTTTATTGATCTTGTTTATCTTACAAATAATGTATTGTGTACTGCTGTGAGCTAGTGTAATATGTTCTGTTCATTGATGTAAACTATACTTTATATAAACCATAATTGTTCTGTTCTCTGTAAATTTATACTTGTCTAACTATCCACACTGTACACTCATTTCAAACTGCCATGTCAACTTAATGTAAAATATTCAGAAGAAATTCAGGTATTAGGTTTGTAATTTTGCTTAAATCCTTTGAGTACATTATAAGAAATATTGATCATTTCAAACTATAACTTGCCACTTATATTTTTGAAAACAGGTATATATACATCTAATAGGAAACTAGTGATGATGATATCAATTATATATGCTGAAAATATCAAATTTTCTATGAAATTTTAGAATGTTATATAAAATGTTTTTGTTAATTTAGGCTCCTAGCTCTTTTTTTAATTTATGAAAGAACTTTTCAAATTAATTTTCATGTGTAATATTGTTGCATTGTATTGTGCCCCTGTTCATGACACATTTATGTTCCTGCCATGGAACATAAATGTTCTTAGTTAATTGGGGTTTTTTTTCCTGCCAGGAGCATAAATGTTCTTAGTTAATTGGTGTTTTTTTTTTTTTAAAAAAAGAAAACACTTGATTTATCAAAAGCATTTTAAAAGATTCGTAATAAGAACTTGGGAAAATATTTGCAAACAGTAAATTGAATAAATTTGTTTTGAACTATTTTAATTATGAAATGTTATGTCATCATTTTATCTTTATTTTTTCCTATTTGCTTGGGTTGGATGGGTTTTCTCCAGACATCTTACCATTTGTTGCACTCTCTTGTCATCTCCCTCATGTGGATTCAATATTGTGAGATCAGATTTCATCTTTTCTTTTGGTATCGTCATCTTTTATAAGCTCCTTCCACTTGGATTGCTTGGCACTTCTTTGCCCAAGCGTCATCCTTCATATACGTCTTATGTCAGTATTAGCACACTGTTGTTGATTCTTCTACCTAGTTTTTATCTCAGCTCATTTGTGCTCTACCCTTCATATGTACATCCTACAGAATATGCTCATCTTATTTCTTTTCAGCCTTCATATCTCCTCTGCATTCAGTGTCTATGTACCATACAATATCACACTTCATATACAAACATCATACAAACTGTCCTTCACTTGAGAGAATTTATTTGTTCCCAGTAGACGTTACAGCTTGAACTTATTCACTTTATTCTTACTCTGGCTTCCGTAACTTCTGTACCTCACTTTTGCTGCCAAATTGGTTATCTAGGTAACAGAAGTTGTTAACTACTTCAAGGTAGCATTCTAATTTCTTTATTGCCCACAAGGGGCTAAACATAGAGGGGATAAACAAGGACAGACAAAGGGATTAAGTTGATTACATTGACCCTGGTGCATAACTGGTACTTAATTTATCTACCCCAAAAGGATGAAAGGCAAAGTCGACCTCAGCGGAATTTGAACTCTCAAGGTAGCAGTCTAGGCTACATATGGATGCTATGAGTGCAAACTACTGCATATCATCTATATACTGTTGTTTTCTGTCAGTCTATAAGTAATCCCACTGCATCTCTTGTGCACCCATAGTTTACATGATATAGACTTTCTATCTACATCAGTCATGGGCAAACTGCAACCTGCGGGACTTTCTGAATGGCAAACCAGTGCAAAAATTATCTTGCATTTATTTAGTAGTGTGACTCACCTCATAACGAGCCATATCTCATGCAACCTGCTTCTCAAAAATAGTTGCCTATACCTGATCTACACCTTTTAGTGCATATCAAACATGGCCACTTCTCAAATGGTATTTTTCTTGCTAAGACTATTGTCTTTGCTAGGTTGCCTTGATTTAATGTTCTACATCCAATGTAGGAATTTTTCTTCTTAGTCTTTGATTAATTTGATGATGAAAATTAGGACTTTGGTATACAACAGTGCTCACAGACACCTTGTCTTGAACTTCTTCATTACATTCTAGAGAACTATAATATACAGGAGATGGCTGAGACCTGATGGACTACTACTAACTTCATGCTGTTATTTGATGGGGCTGGGTCATCCCAGGTTAGTGGTTCCAGAGACGTTATCATGCATAGAGCTGACCAGATCCACCAGTGCTCTCTATTTCTGGCAGTCCCATGCTAGCCCCTCTGCATCCTCCAAAGTGACATCGAGGACAGACAACTACCTGTGTTCCAAAATCCTTATTGAACTCAAAGAGATGGCTAGAAGTGCTCTCAAATAAGCCAAAAAGATTAAAAGAAAATGAGATAAAATGTATATCGGGTTTGTACTTGTAACTACTCAGTAATGAAGTGGGCAGTTGATTGAAATATGTACAGATCAACTTTTGAGAAGCTAACTTGTATAAGAGGTTTAATGGCTGAATAGCAAGGTACTCTACTAGTAACCTAATAACTATCTGTTGGAATATACTTCTTGGCATTCTATTTTACATTTTACTTTCTAGCTATAAATTGGTTGTGCTCATATTTTACTGTTGAGTAAATAATACTCATTTACATTGGTAGTAATCACTTTAGCAGTTCATGCAAATTTGTGAATTTTCAGAACCATTCAACTTCTCTATACAGAATGTTAGTGTTTTCCAAGTGAAAATTTTATTAATTAATAATTCAGGGCAACGGAGATAGCTAGCACAGTAGAGAGCTATGGTTAATCTTTTCTTTGTCTAGTTTCTATGTATCACCAGGGCTAAGTTCAATTTAAATCTAACTAGATTCAATGGAATTTCTAGTATCTGAAGTAAGGTACTGCAGCCAATTTTATCATCAGTACTTCTTCCATTGCAAGATGGATTTTGTATCCAAAATGGTAATAATTATAGATAATTCTGCATACAGTTTTCGCTATTTCATTTACTCTGTTAATGCTTTTAGAAAGAGCATAACAGTTCTCTTCCATGAAGTCAGTACAACTGATCACTAGTTGATGGATAGTTTTTAAAGTTTTAGCATTTTACTATTTATTGCATTGATGTAAAAAGGATAAATTAATGTATCTTGATATTCAAACATTTATTCATTATTGTTTTTATGTTTTAATGAAGTGTAGCATGTCTAAGAGAAAGTTAGTTTTGTAGTTATAATAGCCAGCATCAGGTTTTTGGCACAAAGGCCAGATGTTACATGTCATCTTTTGATCAAATCAATTTAACTCTCGTAACTTGGGTGAGAGAATGCATAGATGTGCAATCATGTCAATTACATGGAATTCAATTAGGAAAATCTCACATAAATTAAATAATTAAATACGGGCTGTCCTAGAATTAACTCTCTCTTTCATTGAAATCGAACAATTTTTTAAAAATTCACTTTTATTTATGTTTAGGTGTTTAACATGTGTTAAAAGTGTATAAATTTAAAATTTTGTTTATAATCACCTCTGCCTTAGGGAAGGCAGAGGTATTGTTTTCAGTTGTGTTTGTTTGTGTGTGGACAAGATATTTCAAGAACCACTGGATGGATTCATATGAAACTTTCAAGGATGTTTGGCCTCATGACTGGCACAAACTGATTAGATTTTGGGATCGATCTGGTACCAGACTAGGATTTTGAATTATTTTTCCGTTTTTTTTTTTACTTAATTTTTGAGAACGGTCAGGTTCATTTTTAGTATTCTCATTTGTGAGAGCAGTCGAGTTTATTTCAGATAGTCTCCTTTTAAAAATCATCTCTGGCTAATCGTTGAGATGATGTTGGTGCTGCCTTGGCAGAGGTTTGCGCTCTCTGAGTGCTCTTGTTGTTTTATAATTTTATTTTCACTTGTGTTGGATCCCGCTTATCTGTCCGTGACAGCGTTTTTTCACTTTGGCTGCAATCATTTTCTCAACCTCTATCCCTAGGATGGAGCAATAGTTTAGCTGAACTTAAAGAATGAATTTAGTTAGCAGTGCAGGAGATAAATCCTGAAATGCTTCAAATTGTGTTTTGCAAAGCTAAGGATAGATTTACAGATGGAAAACATGTTGAAAATTTTCAATAAAGCTTTAACATAAGATTTATAAATCTATTTGTTTTGCTATTGTAATTAAGTAATAAACATAAAATTCTGTCAGTTTTTTTTTTTTATTTGCCTGATTTCCTTGAAAAAGATAGTTAACTCTGGGACATCCTGTATATTAAATAAATAAAAAGTATTACTTTTTATTATTATTATTATTATTATTGTCCATCAAGCTATCCTTATTTGCATAAAATTACTGGCCTGAAAAGGCGTATTGTATTTTCTTTCTGAAATCTTTCGTATTTTCTTTATTTTAGAAGTTAGCAAAGAAACAGAATGACATCGATATTAACAAGCGCAATTGTCAAGGACTCACAGCTCTTCATTTAACAGTCCAAGCGAACAGCTTAGAATTAGCAAAAACTATGCTAGAAGCAGGGGCACACATTAACTGTTTGTCAGAGGATGGTTTTACTCCACTTCATTTGGCTTGCATGAATGATGATGTAGAGGTAAAGAATTTACTATATTACCATTATCATAATCACCATCATCTGCATCACCTTTTTAGTATTTTATTGCTTTTGATAAAGAATAAGTTTCTTTATTAAAAGACAAGAATTCTTCAACCTCAGAATGTTATATATTAGCTGAATGACCTGGCACTACCCAGGCTACTGCTGTTCTTATTCAGATTAGTATATAATAAATATAAAGATATAGTCTCATAATTATTTCAAAATATCTGTATTTTATTAGAAAATATCCAAATTGTAATATTAGAATTTCAAACTGAAAATCTGTCCATTATCATAATCACCATCATCTGCATCACTTTTTTAGTATTTTCTTGCCTTTGAAAAGGAATAAGTTTATTAAAAGAAACCTTATGTCCATTTTCCATGTTAGCATAGGTTGGACAGTTTGATTGTGGACTGGCATACCAGTAGCCTGCACCAGGCTTCATATCCTGGTCTGCTTCGTATTTTATAAAGTCCTATGGTAATGGATACATAGTAAAAGTCATATCTGCACACTTGTAAGGATGAAGGTAGATTGGAACAATGAAGCTGAATGTGAGCAAGCTTTCATCCAATAAGATGAGGCAATCTTCATATATCATATCATACACACATACACACACTTGCGGTATATCAGCTTGTATTTTTTTTTCTTTGCAGATGGTTGAGTTACTGTTATCATATGGAGCCAAAGTGAACTTAGCTGACCATTGTGGGAATAGTCCTTTACATCACAGTTGTCATAAGGCAAATATTCCTTTAGCTACTCTGCTACTAGAGGTATTTACTTTTTCATTTCAAAAGTGTGTATGTGTTTTCAAAATTCTTTAGCATTCATTTTAACTATTACAGCTAAGGCCATGTTGAAGCACTGATATTAGGTTTTTATTTTTCACTCCTTTTAAATGTTTAGGAAGAAAAATTTTTGTAATAGTTGTCCACTATTTCTAAGTTAGATTTGACTGTATCTCCCTTACTCCCTAGACACATACACCAATATGTAACTGTACAATGTTAGCAATCAATATTCATTATTGTGGACTAAAATTTAAAATATATAAGGTATATTTGTTTAAAGTTATATTTGATGCATTCAAGTATACTCAGGCATGTGGAGAACTTCTGTTGTGGAAATAGTAATGTGAGAAAAGTCTCCTTTTAGATGAATGGTTAATGCATTGGGCTATGAATGACATTGAATTGTATAATGCATGCATTTCTATGTTCTTTTGATTCATCAGCTATGAACAGCAAATGCATGCTTGCTGATGTGTGTAAATCGTGGTCGAGCTAGTATTAAATAACTTAACTGTAACAGTATCCCAAACTTGTAAAACAAATTTAACTTGTGGTATGTTAATTGTTGCAATCCTCATTGCATTGTTTTCCATCGATTTGTGAATTAAAATATTTACTTTAAATTCTATTTTAGAAAATAGTTTTAAATTTGCAGGCAGCCATTTCCATTTTAGTCAAAATATTAAAAAATTTTCTTTATTCTTTTCCTGTTCTACATTAATGCATTTGATTTATGTTTTTTTTTAATATTCTGTTTGTACTTTTTCTAGCATGGTGCTCGAGTAAACCAACGTAACCATATTGGAAGCACCTGTTTGCATGAGGCAGTGGGTACCAACAATGCAAATTTAGTGGCCTTGCTACTTGAGGCTGGTGCTAATATCAGTCTAGTAAATCTTTTAAATCTGTCTCCAGTGCATTTAGCAGAGGTATGTACTAAAGTATTGTGAATTGGAAATACCTTTTGCTACTTTGGCATTACTTTTTTTATTAAAATTGGTCTTAAATATTCATCATCATTTTATGGCTGCTTTCCATGCTGGCATGAATTGGATGAGTCATCATGATCCAAATCATTTCTCATTGGAAGCTACTGCTTCTAAAGACTGATGCTCTTATGCATCATTTGGCTCGGTTTCTATGGCTGGATGCCCTTCCTATCACCAACTACTTCAACAGGTTTATTGGATGCCTTTTCTTTAAATACTTAGCAACCTAAGACATGTGGATGAAGAAAGGAAATAGGAGAGGGAATAATGGCAGCAATGATGCTAGAAATGGGTAGAAATTGAGAAAGAAAGTAGGACTGAAGTATAGAGAGTACTTAATAGCTTAGAGCATATGCATTTGCTCACGTGATCCTCAAAGGAAGAGAGTAAGCCAGAATGAGTGAGATTATGGAGCAAGTGTATGATGGAAGGATAAGAGAAAATTAGGGGTTGGAGTTAGTGTTGGAAGAATTGATGATAATAGAGGTAGAATAGATAATGGTGAGTGATGAGATAAAGGCAAGAGGGAGAGTGGTGGCTGGTAGTACAGCAGCTTTTATCAAAGCTTACTTCCCACTCTCTTTGCATACTCACCCCTATCTCACATATCTAACTCTCACTCACTCTTCCCTCCTTTATTCCCATCTTTTTGTCACTCATAGCCTGCATTTCCTCCAGTCGTTCTTCTCTCCACCACCTTGCACACTGCATTATCCACTTCACTTTACTCTGAAGTATGCAAAGAGAGCGAGAAGTAGGTTTTGAAAAAAACCTTTTGTATTACCAGCCACTACTCTCCTCCTGCCTTTATCTCATCACTCACCATTACCTGTTCCACCTCTACTGGGTAGGGGGTGGGTGAGTGTGATTAAGGACCTTCAGAAAAGCAAGAAATCACAGTAAAGTGAAGTGGATAATGTAGTCTGCAAGGTGGTGGAGAGAAGAAAGATTGGAGGAAGTGTAGGCTATGAGTGATGTAAACATGAGAATCAAGGAGGGGAGAGCGAGTGAGAGATATGTGAGATAGAGGTGAGTATGCAAAGAGAACAGGAAGTAAGCTCTGAAAAAAATATTACATATTTTATTGAGGGAGGACAGTTTCTTCTAGACTAAAGTTCATGTCCTTAATTGGTTGTTCCACCACACTGCTGTCAACTTGAATTGATGGTCTCTCTGTTGGGTGAACATGAGTTAACCCTTCTTTATTCCATGCATTCTCTTCATTCAACAACCTCTCATTGTAGCACTTGTCATCAGTAGTAACAGCAAGTGTGCCTTCATCAATTAGGATACACTTCTCTCTGATGACATCTGAGTTCACCTCTAGATATATGTAGCTGATGCCTAACATTAAGGTATTTGTTTCCAAATCTATTCCAGTTTGCACTACAAAGCAACAAGAGCCTTGATTCTCCCTCATTCCTCAAGCTAATTCCATACCCTCTTTGACTTGCTTAACATTACTATAATTTTTTGTTTCAAAAGCACCAACTGATTGTGTATTTGCCAGCCTCCTCTGGCCCATGTGCCAGTGGCACGTAAAACGCACTCACTACACTCACGGAGTGGTTGGCATTAGGAAGGGCATCCAGCTGTAGAAACACTACCAGATCAGATGAGAGCCTGGTGCAGTCTCCTGGCTTCCCAGACCCCAGTCGAACCATCCAACCCATGCTAGCATGGAAAACGGACGTTAAATGATGATGATTATGATGACTTCGTAAATGATAAATTTCAAGCTTCTGTATTTGAATCATTTATAGTTCTAGTTCAATGATAAGCACCAATGCAATGTGACAGAAGTTGTATGATTTCCCTGAAGAACTTACTTTGCTTATTAAGAAGTCTCAGTTATTGATTTATTGTGAAAAAAATACAAATAAAATATGGAGAGCTAAAATGAGAGGATTCTGAAAACCCATTCAGATGAATACAAAAATATAAAAGCATGTTCTCGCATACTTTAGATGTTAGATTTTTTTTTTTTGTCAGAATAAAAATTCTAACTCATAATTGCATTTTCTATTTTAATTCCATAGAACCAAAGTATTAAACATTTATTGGTGAGTTTCCTAAACACTAAAGAACCACAAGGATCAGAAGCAATCTTTTAATATTCAATCTTCCAGTTTAATTCCAGGTTAGTTTATTGTTGAAATTTATTTTTCTCTTTTCTATATAAAGTTTATTTTTTTGTAAAATACTTAGTTAAAGTTGCAAGTTTTTATTAATAATACTTCATGAAAATATGTCAATATTTACCTAAAATGTACTCTTTACCCTTACCCTCCAGCTGACCCATACAACCAAATACAAGCATTTTAAAGAATCTTTAGCATAAGAGGCACATAAGTTCAAATCTTACTACTTTATTTCTTATGTTGTGTTCTTTAATAAGACATTTAACTGTGGCTGCTCGTTTCCTTAATTGATTGCGTTCTACTTCAAGGGAAGTAATGAAGCAAAATGGCCTCTAGCTCTAAAAATGATTGTTTCAACTAAACTTCCCAAATTGGTTCACAAATGAAAATTAAACCTGTTAGTATATGAGGTGCATATCAGAAGTTTTGAGACATTTTTTGGAGTGGAAGTTATAACTTTCCTAGAATATTGTAATTTTAGTATATCATTACTATACGTCTAATAAGCTGACCTGCCAACTTTTGTTATTCCAAATTGAAGGAGACAGCTGTAACAACACTTTGAACACAACTTGTCACAGCTTACTAAACACTGCTTCTCACAATTCCATCCTGGTAAACAACTGCTTGACAGGGATGGGCATCAAAACTGTCCCTCACCCTCCCTACAGCCCAGACCATGTGACTTTTTTGTTTTTTCCCAAGCTGAAAAAGAACCTCATTGAGGAGGAGGAGGAGGCTGTGACAAGGGTCCTAGATACCTTTGTTTTGGAGGACTTCCATAGAGTCTTCTTGAAGTAGCAAGAGTACTAAAACAAGTGCACTGAAGTCAGAGGATCCTGCGTTGGAGGAAATTAATTTTGTACTTCTTTAAAATTAATAGATTAATAGGCACAAGAGTGGCTGTGTGTGGTAAGTAGCTTGCTTACCAACTACATGGTTCCGGATTCATTCCCACTGCATGGCACCTTGGGCAAGTGTCTTCTACTATAGCCTCGGGCCGACTAAAGCCTTGTGAGTGGATTTGGTAGATGGAGACTGAAAGAAGACCGTCGTGTGTATATGTATATAATGTGTGTGTGTGTGTATGTTTGTTCCCCTAACATCTCTTGACAAACGATGGTGGTGTGTTTATGTCCCCGTAACTTAGCGGTTCGGCATAAGAGACTGATAGAAAAAGTACTTGGCTTACAAAGAATAAGCCCTGAGGTTGATTTGCTTGACTAAAGGTGGTAATCTAGCATGGCCACAGTCAAATGACTGAAACAGGTAAAAGAGTAAAAGAGATGTCTCTCCTGAAAAGTCTCAAAACTTCTGGAATACATCTCAAATCTGTAATTCCTATTATTATTGTTGTTGTTATAGGATTTGTGAAAAGTATCTTTATAAAATCTGTACATTATAATTAGATAAAATCTGTATTTTCAGGTGAATAAACCTTGCCATTATAAATGAATTGAAGCAACATTTCCAGAAAAGTCCACTGTCAACAGTAAAGCCATGTTTTCTTCTGCTTCACATGAGAAAGAAAACACCCTATCAGTCTTTGCAAAAATTTTAATGGTTTCTTTTGACGCACAATCAATTCTCTATTTGCATTGAACCATGTAATTTGAAGATATTTTAATCTTTTAAGAAATCCACAATGATTAGAAATTGATCTCCACAGATTATAAAGGCATGTACAACTTTATATTAAATGATATTTGTTGTTTGTTTTTAACAAAAATACCAACTTCACTGTTTTCCCCTTCTAATTATAATACTTCTTTATCTCTAATTGCAATACCTGTTTTTTTTTTAAATCTTGAAAGGGTCTTTTTTTCCAATTCTTTTATCTTTACACAACCTGGTCATTAACTATTCTATCCAAAATACTGAATTTCCTTTGTATTCTTTGATTTTATCCTTCTGTCACTTATTTTCCCACCTCTTCCTAATTGAACTTAATATTTGCAATTAAATTAAAATACTATTGTCATATTGGTCCATATTGGTCCACATGCCATGCTATTCAATAACTAACATGATAATTCAGTGTATGTATTTTACAGTGTTAAATTACATAATTAAGATAGTATTACTGGAAGTTTCGCATTGCCTCGAGGTCCTCTCGTAAGACATAGCTACAGCTTTCATGAAGCTTTGTGTTTCTGAATAAACTACATCTCAGTTATGGAATACACTTACCAGTGGAATTACTGGTCTGCTAAAATGAAACTCACATTAATTACTAATGTGATATATTGTGAAAGACTATTTAACTAGTTTATTATATGATTTAAAAAAATTTTTATCAGTAGATCAGCATTTAGCTATTTTGATCTTCACCTTATTGTAAAATGTATTTCTACTATATTCAAAAGAATATATAGTTTGGGGAAATAATGTTCCAAGACTGTTATAATGAAATGACATGCCATCTTATTCTATTGAAGTGATTTGTATCTCATTGTATTGATGAGTTTTTTTTTTCTTTTTTTGGTAATGTCAGAATTCTTTCACTTCTTACTTTAGTTTCTTTATAATTTAAAATTTCTTACCAAATATTTTTTATTTGGAATTCTCTGTCCTTGTAATTTTTTTTAATCATGTGGATATTATAGACAAACTTATTCTGCCAATGTACAACTATAAGTCTTTGTCAAAATTATTCTACCAGCTAACCGTCCATCACATTCAGCATACTTTCAAGTAAAATATCACTGATATGTTCATATATTACTTCATTTTTAACTCTAGGTTCTGACTGAAACAGTTTACCTTTTTAATATCTTTCACACACACACACACACACATCTTTGGGTCTTCAGCAGTTTGAAGCTTGACTGATGGACTTGGTTTCACCTTTGGTATACATTATTTCTTTGCTCATCCCTGATGCCAGTTAGGGAAAACACACATCCTACCAATATCAAAGTAATCTGCAGTGCAGAAATAGTTGTTGAGTACAATCAGTTGGATTGTATATTGTTTTATATTGGTTGAATATTGCATTGTTGTTCTGATTAAAAGATTGATCAAAGCTTTTTGCGTATTCTGGAAACCTATTTTATTCTTTATAAATGAAGAATAAACCAATTTTTCTTATGTTCATTTCAAATAAACTATTCAAATTTGTTTTTTAATACGAATATATATAACAAACTGGTACAGAGTATTTTCTTGCTACCTAAAATAAAAGGAAAGTATTCTGAAGTGTCTTCATGTTTATAATTATTTAACAGTTTGTATTAGGTATCATCAATATTTCATTTGTTAGGGGTATAATCCGGAATCTGAGGAAACAAGTGATGTTCTACCTCAGCAACAGTTTTTCACCAGGAGAATTTAATAAGTTCAGTTGTAGGGGTGTCATATCCAACTCAAGTGTCCTTGTGTTAGATTTTATGCTACTTAGAGCAATTGGACTCACTGAACGCTCCTATTTTATTTGACAACTTGTTGTGTGAAGAATGAGCCACTTGTTGACTTATTACCAGACATTATTGGGTATTTATCATTTTCTGATATATATTCTCCCATGCTGTGTAAAATATTTATCATCTTCATCCCTCCTCTCTTTTTTTTTCTTTCATACATATATACAATCTCACTCACTATTGTATCTAGGTAAATTGTTTTTAATCAAGTTGTGTCAAGTATTTGTGAATTTAAAAAAAAAATTAAATTACAAATATATATAATTTGTTGTCAGTTTGTTATAAATATTTTACCTTTCATTTCATTTGTATTTTTCTCCAAAATAAAAACTCTGTAAAGATTTGTTTTTCAGTTTTTTTGGGGAGATTTTTTAAAATAAAAATAAAATATTCATTTTTTTAAAACATCATACCTGCTATGTATAAATCAAAATTTGTTCAAGAATAATTTGGATTATTTTTTTTTGTTTCTAGTTTTTTTTTTTAGTATCATCATTTTGATAAAATTTAAAGTGCTTCTATACATGTTTTGAATCTCTTACTTATGCCAGTCCAACCAAAACTAGTTATCCAGTAAAAATGGTAACTACATTTGTAAGTTTTATTATCTGGGAAAATGATAATATGCTTAGTTCAAATCCAAACGTTCTGTAACGCACACTGCTAATATATAATTTACATCACATCTAACAAATAGTACATACATTACTGTTAATAACTGTATTTATCAACCATCTGTGTGCCACTGGAGATATATCACTTTTCAACAGTGAGCTAATTTGGGAACCTCTGCAGTTGCTTGACCTACTGAAGCAGTCAAATTTCCCTCAAATTACATTCTTTTGTACTAGAAGCTAAAACATACAAGATGGTCATAGCTAGAACATCTTTGATCATGGATCTGCTTGAATAGGGCAAACTTTGCATTTGTTTATTTCACTACAATGCACATTATCTGAATACATTAAAATTAACTGCTAGTGACATGTAAAAAAAATACAAAATACTTGGAAATCTCTTTAGATTCATCATTCAGTTCTGTCATAACTATAGTTTACATATAACTGTCCAATGTGATTTTTTTTACCATTTTCAACTTCATTTCTCCTCAGTTTTTATTCAAATATGTATCCAGAGTATACTTTGGATAAATTAAGTACTATTACTCTGCATTTCATATTTTCTGAAAGCACAGTACATTTTTTTATTTAAGAATATTACATATATTTTGTGATATTGTGATCGAATAAATTTTATGATATTGATCAGTACACTGTTTGTACAATATATCACAGATATATGCATACATAAATGTATATATACAAATGTAGATGGTTGTATATATAATTGTAAAGTTGATGCAGACATTCTTGTTTTTATTTTACATTTGTGATTAACTTGTGATAATTATCAAAGATCTATTAAAGGGAAATCCCCTTATTGCTCAAAATACAACTAAAATCTTGTCTTTTGATTAACAAAAATGTTGTGCTCTTAATGGTTAGTATGTTTTTCATTATTTTATTTTTAACATTCTAAAATATATTACAGATCTTCATCACTAACAAACATACCATATAGGGTTTTCAATATAGGGATATCAACTCACAAGCATTAGACAACCACTAATAATGTATGTAAATTAAAAGAATTCATTGAAATAGATAATGTAAAATTAATTTATCAAATAGTTTATCATTTGAAAATACCTAACAGCTATGTGGTTTGGGCACCAGTCTTTTGGTTCCTAGGGTTCATGTTTTATTGCAGACTCTGTATTATATCTCTTGTAAAACATTAAATTTTACTTCTTCAAATTTGTCTTGCTTAATTAATAAATGATCATCAATTGATATAGTCTTCCAACCCATATGATTTGATTTCTTAAAATAATTTTATTCATTCTTCATTTATGAAGTTGACAATTTCCTAGTCTAGATCTGACTGTATTAATACTATCCTAATTTCTTGGGAAATGTTTTTTTTATTTAGTGAATATTTATACAGATCTTTTTATATATCTTTTCTTTTGAAGGCTTTTTTTAAATTTTAGGTGTAAAGTTGATTTTTAAAAAAAAGATGGTGGGAGCATGTTTTTTCTGAACAAGTGAAAAATAGTTATTTTACAGAGCATTTTGTTCAGACATTTAAAAAAAAATTTTCGAAATGTTTTTGTTTATAAAACCTGGCTTCAATACATAAAATGTATATTGTCCAAAAAGAGCAGGAGATTTGACTTTCTTACGTTAAAAATGTATGAAATAACATTGTTACATTGAAATAAAGAATTTGACTTTAGCACAACAGATACACATTGTACACATACCATTATCTTCATCAGTTACATGATTTCACCAACTTTGGAAGGTCTACAAAAGTTATGAAGATTGCCAATCCCTCTTCAACTAAATACTTTTAATATCATTTAGTCATTTCATTTACCTACTCTCACATCACTTGCTGTAGAGTATTCGACTTCCTGCCTCCTCTCCACACTCTGTGTCATGTTAGTGGTGTTTGGGATCTCTTCATTTACACTCAAATAGTTTGTAATTGTGTGTGCTAGTCTGTTGTGTACGATCTTTATATGAAACATTGGTTTATGAGAAATTTTGATGGCTGTGTAGTTGTTATTTTATGTATTCTATACAGTGGGCTGTGCCTATGCTGGAGCACTGAAATCGTATGTTGTATCTATTAATTTTCATAGTGGTGTCTATAATTTCAACGTTGTTTGTATTAGGTCAAGTTATAAATATTGAATTTTCTTGTGACAATAGAATGTTAGTCTTTCGTTATGAAATTTAATAACTGCTAATTGATTACTTTGTATTATATGCCTACTATTTGAAATTAGGCAGTACAGGATTTGTTTGATTTTGTTGTTTGTTATATTATTTTTGTATATTATGTGTAGTTTTAAATTTTGAGTTGATGACAAGCCATTTAGCAAATATGGGTCATGTGATAATATGATGACTGCAGTTGTTTGTGTGGTTATTATTAGAGATTAAGAGATTAAAAAATGCTTTCCTTTGTGTTTTGTATATTAGTTTGTGGACAGATAAGAGTTTAGCATTAGGAAGAACATCCAGCCATAGAAACCAAGTTACAGAACCAGGTGTAGCCAGTTCCTGTCAACCTGTCCAACACATACCAGCATGGAAAAGTCATTAGATGATGATCTCTCTCTCTCTTACAGTATTTATATAAAGGGAAAATTATTTTGTGTATTCAAGGCCTGCTGAGAAAATTATTGATGTTAGTTTCTTTATGTATTGTGGATAAGTAAACTGTTGTACACCAACTCCGAATGGTGTATAAGTTTAGTTGCAAGTGTTTTAGATGTTTTAATGATTAACTGTGATGTTGGTATATGTTGTTGAGTTTATTTATATTTGGTACAAAGTCCAAACTTTTGAACACCTTAAAGATCCATCACACATTACCAGTAGCAAAAAGATCAGAGAAAATTATCATCCAACACATAAATGTGTACCAAATAACATACCAACATTACTTAACTTTTGCTCTCGGTCAAATAATTTACACAAATCATCTTGGGCTTTAAGCTTTGCAGTTGTCCCTAAAGTATCATTTCAATTATTTGAGTTTTCTAAATGTGAGAACAACACTCATACAGACATAGATGAGCATTCAATAGAGTTAAAATATACACATTCACAGAGATGTAGATGAGTATGAACATGCCCAATCTCACAACAAAATGGATTGGTAACAATATTTCAGAAAAGAAAGCTGATAAAAACATTAGCACATATTAGCTGAATTCTGTGATCCCTCACATTTTTCTCCTTCACCACCGCCTTCTCTCTTTTCAACATTTATATGATCTTTGACATACCTATATCACTATCATTACACATGAAGCTACAATTTATACTCCCTTCCATTTCATATTGTTCAGAATTGAGCGTACTTCAATATTTTGAGAAAACATCTTAGTTATTCATTGAAATCACCAATACCCAAAATGCTGTTGTTTTCTGTTGGTTCATCGTATCCATTTTTTAATTTTTTTATTTAACTTATTTTATTTTTTAATTAAGGCGGTGAGCTGGCAGAATTGTTAGCAAGCCCAGGCAATATACTTTGCAGCATTTCATCTGTCTTTACATTCTGAGTTGAAATTCCACCAAGGTCCACTTAGCCACTCATTCTGTCAGGTTCAATAAAATAAGTACCAGTAAAGCCTGGGATCGATGTAATTGATTAACCTTGTTCCCCAAAATTGCAGGCCTTGTGCCTATAGTAGAAAGAATTATCATTAAGGTGGTGAGTTGGCAAAATCGTTGGCATATCTTTTATTCTTTCTGAGTCAATAAAATAAGTATTGCTTGAGCACTAGGGTCAATGCAATTGACTTCCCTTCTCCTCAAAATGCTGGCATTGTAGAAAATATTATTTTTATTTATTTTATCATTATTAAGGCAGTGAGCTGGCAGAATCAGCTCATCAGACAAAATGCTTAGTGGCACATATTCCTGCTCTTTATGTTCTGAGTTCAGTTCATGCCAAGATCAACTTTGCCTTCCATCCTTTCAAGCTCAATAAAGTAACAGTCAAGTACTGAGGTTGACAGAAACAGCTTCTCCCTTCCTCTTAAAATCTTTCTAGCCTTGAGACCAAATTAAGATTATCATAGAAGCAGTGAGCTGGCAGAATTGTTAGCATATTGGAGGAGGTGCTTTGTCCGTCTTTATGTTCTGAGTTCAAATGCCGCCGAGGTTGACTTTGCCTTTCATCCTTTTGGGGTCAATAAATTAAGTACCAGTGAAACACTGGGATCAATGTAATCAATTAGCCCCCTCCCCATGAAATTTCAGGCCTTGTGACTATAGTAGAAAGCAGCATTATTATTAAGGTGGTAAGCTGGCAGAATCATTAGCACGATGGACAATATACTTAGCATTTTGTCCGCCTTTACATTTTGAGTTCAAATTCCGCCAAGGTGAACTTTACCTTTTATCCTTTCAGGGTTGATAAAATAAGTAGCAGTTGAGTACTGGGGTTGATATAATCAACTGTCTCCCTCCCCCAAATTTCAGGCCTTGTGCCTTTAGTAGTAAGGATTATTATTGTTATTTCTCCAAGGGTGAACATACAGTTTCATTTATAAGCCATTCGGGTGTTGTTTTCCCTTAATCCCCCCCCCCTTTTTTTTTATATCCTGAATTTTCTGTAACTTATATTTACAGATATGATGGACACTTGTGTTGCTATTTTATGCAACCAGCCAGATAATTAATAACATTCTTATGAATAACGGTCCATATATTGCTTTCTGCAATGTTCATTAAACCTATGATATCTGACAATATCTCTTCTACATACACTTTGGTTCTGCTTTTTTCACATCTAATGTATTGACAAATTAGGATATCTCATATAGAAATAGATTTCAGGACAAATAAGTATATTCACAGATAGTTGAGTAATTACTGGGCAGAATTCTGGTTTAAGCACCCCATAACCCCATATAACCCTTCATAGCTTTTTTATTTTGGGGGAATTTTCTGAAAGTTTTTGCAAATGAGAATTCATGTGATTATGAAAAAAAAACTTTTTTTCATTTTTGAAACAAACCTTACTCCTCAAAATCCTAAAATTTCCACTTTTTGAATTTTTTTTTTAATCAGTTTAAAATGCAGACAGTTTGAAATTTTTGCTTAATCCTTTCGTTACTGTATTTATTTTGAGATGCTCTGTGCTTCTTTCAGTTACTTTAAATATAACAAAGAATTTAGTAAAATAATTTAGTTATCATTAAGCTAGTGTTAGGAACATAAATTGTGACTAAGGTTTGGTAGAAGATTTTAATTCAAAACTTATGAAAACAAGATATTTGTACTACAGAGCCATAGCCGGTTTCAGCTGGGTTGGTAACAGAAGGGTTAAATCCTAGCAATGGCATCATCATTCCATTAAATGTGTTTATGGAGGAGGGAAAAAATATTGAAAAACATCAATACATTTCAGAGTGAGAAAGGTATCGTGGTTGTGGAATGTGCTAAAAATAACAACTAAATTGCCCTTAAATCACAAAAAAATTTTTCTTTTATAATTTTTTCATATGTAAAACTCAAATTCACAAAAGTTTTCTGAAAATTGCAGGAAATAAAAAGGTTATGAGGAGTTATATGGAGTGCTTAAACCAGAATTCTGCCAATTATTGTTCTTGGGCTACATGTTGAAAGATGTCTTTTTTTTTTGTTTATTTACTTCATATAGCATTACATGACTTTGAAATATTTCTCTATAATATAGATGTTTTTACATAGACATGTTTAATATGTCATCCCTAATCTTTTAATACTTGGTTAACTAATGTTTAAATTCTAAAACCAAATCTTCAGAATAACTTTTTCATGTTATAAATCAGCGGTCCCCAACCTTTTTTTGCATTATGAACTGATTTCGTGCAAGACAATTTTTCCATGGACAAGAGGATCATGCATATAACAAAACACAAAGTGCATAATGTATAATTTAATTATTACATATAACTAAAACTGTCACTCTGTCAGTTATGATAAGTGTTTCCTAGTTGATCCAATCAATGGAACAGCCTGCTCATAAGCAGTCCACAGACCTGCATACCCTTAACATAGTTCTTAGGGAGATTCAATGTGACACAATGCAACAAAGCTGGCCTTTTTAATTACAGGTACAGCTAATTTTTGCCAGGCTGAGTAGACTAGAGCAACATGAAATAAAGTGTCTTGCTCAAGGACACAAAATGCTGTCAGGTATTAAACTCACAACCTTACAATTATGAGCCATATACACTAGTCACTAAGCCACACACCTTCATGCAATATTACATATGTAACATATATAATGGAAAAAAAACAACCTTCAGACTCCAATAGTCAATAAAATGGAAATAAAATAAAAAAATTTTTTTTTCTGTGTGGCCCAATACCAAAGGATCAAGATCCAAGGCCCAGTGGTTGTGGATCCCTGTTATAAATTATTAGATTTTGATCATATAAATTATTAAATTTCTCAAGTCTGAGACTGTATCACTAATACTATTACTACTACTACTACTACTACTACTACTATTAATATGTGCAGGAAAAGTTATCACAGAAATAATGTTGATATCCCATGCAATAATGAGTGAAACAATAATGCTGTATTACATGCAATAATAATAATCACATGCAATAAACTATTAATTCAGTATTTGTTTTCAATGGAACTTTTATGATAAAAGACAATTGATTCTTCAGAAATATCCATTTCTTGGAGCATTTCTATGTTCATATCTTTGGATCTTCCTTATGAAAATAAATCTAAACATTTCATTTATATGAATGTTGTGTAAATATCCACACCCATATGTTTAGATGTGAATGCAAATTCTATGTTCATACATCTGTTATTCAGAGGTTTAAAGACTTTGTTTAACATTTAAAACTAGTGACAATATAAATACAAAATCTATTTCTACAGCACTTTCTTTAACAGACAGTCTCAAAACTTTTATTCAAAACACACATTCTAAAGAAACTAAATAATTCTTAGAGAAAACACAAAATTCCATTCTACTCAGAATCTAAAGAACATTTTGAGAAATTATTTTCTTGGAATTTTTATAATTTGAGTACTTTTTGAAATTTTATATATCTGTTTTCCTCTACTTATCATAAAGACTTGCATGCAAATATCTGAGAAATTGATGAATGATTACAAAAAGACTTTTTTGTTTTCCTTTTTTTTTAAACATAAATAACTTGTTTTATTGCATGTGGAAAGATGTGAAATTCACCAAATTAAAAGATTAACAATTCTTATAGTTTATTCTTAAATAACATACCTAACCATCCAGTTCTATACTATTCTTTTCAATGTATAAAACTCTATTAATATCATTCCTGAAATGACTGAATTGTTTTAGGTTATTGATGTTGAATGTTAACCTATTTACTTTTTCAATAGAATTATAATTAACACTCTTGAATTACCAGAGCAAATAGGGTCTACTACAATGAAACTTTTTAAATCACACTTTGCATTTTATCAATTAAAACATAGTCTCTTTAAACAACTATTCTCTCTAATAAAACCTGTGGTAATAAAATATGAAAAATTATACCCTGCAAAGACATACAAATACACAAATTTCCACAGGAGAGGAATAAGTTGTTCTTTATATCTTTCAATAATATTGTAATTTTACAAGTTTGAACTTAATATTTATAGGCCTCTTTATGGAAATAAAACTTATTTAAAAAAGAAAAACAGACAAAACAGTTTAATATCTTTTCACGTTTAATAACATACAACAACCCATTATAAATTGATTTTTAATTTTACTTAAAAGTTGTCAAAGTACTTAATGAACTTGTGCTAATCCAGTTCTGTTTTAACAACCAACTCATATTTTTTTCCACTCCTTGTTTCTAGTTTTGATTATAAAGATCTTTGCTCCAACGATTAGTTATGACTAAGAGTTCTAGTGTGCTGTAAAAATAAATATTTTTTTTAAAAGGCAGCAGAGGAATTAAACTATTTATTTCTCAGAAAATTTTATTTCAGTGTTCTCATCAGTTATTACATAAGTTTCTCTATGTGAGTGCTTCGGATAATAATACAAAGTTAAAATAATGGTCATGAGTTAAAAAAAAAAAGAAAATTGACCTCTTTATTTTAAATCAATTTGAATACTATTAAGTTAGGGTTTAAATGTTGCATGGATTTCAATGGTTTGGGTTCAATGTGTGTCCAACATCCCAAACTGATATTTCAGCTTTTGTTATAATTTAGATTGGAATTGAGTGAAATTGCATCTAAATCTCAACCCAATGTTATATACTTTACAACTTTTGTTGTTGTTGTTGTTGTTTTCATAAAAGTTTTCAAAATATTAATAAAGTTGTTTTGTTTTTTTGTTTTTTAACAATTTTCTTTTAATTCCATTGCATTTTTCCTTCAAATTAAAATGAAGAATTGGATTTTGAACTCTCCAGTATGTGGTATATCCAGCTTTGACTGGAAGCAGCTTACTCTATTTTATGTATTGGAGTAATTTCACTTAAATTTTCTAGAGCAAGGAAATTAAGAATTGGTACTAATGCCATTCCATTCTATCTGTTTTATGGAAAAAAAAAAAAAAACTGGCCAAATTTGGCTTTTCACACATACTGTATGATGTCATTCTAAAAAGAAATAATCACATCATTGAAATTTCCAAGTTATGAAATGATTAATTCAAAACAATGGGAATGAATGAGCATTACTGTTGATAAAGTAATCTGAATATCCATTTTTTCCATACTAGCATGGGTTGGATGAGGACATGTGAGGTAGAGTTTTATAGTCAGATGTTGTCCCTGCTACCAATCTTTATCTGTTTTCAAGTAAGGAATTTTTTTTTATTCCATTTCAATGTGTAGAGCAACCACTCATAATGTCAACAAGTTATGTGAATAGCTTGGTGTCGTTTCACTCAAATGATGACAAGCAAAGCCAGAGATATTAACATTCATACAGATTTATATACATGTAGCTGTGTAGTTAATTTTGCTTACTCACACCATGTGGTCTTGGGTTCAGTATAACTGCACAGCACCTTAGACAAGTGTCTTTTACTATAACCCCAAGTTAACCAAATCTTTTATGAGTGGATTTTGTAGATGGAAACTGAAAGAAGCCTATCATGTATGTGTGTGTATAAATAAAATGTGCGTGCTTGTCCACCATTCGACAACCAGTGTTGGTTTTTTTACATCCCTGTAACTTAGCAGGCTGGCAAAAGAGGCTGATGGAATAAGTACTGAGTTTGATTTGTTTGACTATGTACGTTTCAAGGTGGTGTCCCAGCATGGCTGTAGTTCAATGACAAACAAGTAAAAGAAGTGCATGCACAGAGTTTCCTTCTACCAAATTTCACTTACAAGTAATTGGTTGTTCCAGAGCTATTGTAAAAATACCCAAGATATTGCACAGTGGAATTGAACCTGAACCCACAAGATTGCAAAGCAGACTTATTAACCACACAGCCACGCTTACATTTATAGCTTTGTTTAAGAAAGTGCTTATCACTTATTGTTAGACTGAACTTACAACAGTTAATGGTTTTTGTTAGATACAATATAGAGATATAATAAGTCTCGAATTTCTCATATAAACTAGTTTCTTCAAGACTACCAACCATGCCACTCTCTTTCAATAAGTATAAATTTAGTATATCACTTAATATTTTTTTTTAAATTAGGAAAATCACCACAGCCATCTTAAAATACTATTGTATAAGTATTCTTTTGTATTGGGTAAGAATAATTTTGTTCTCTAGTTTCTACATATTTTCAAACGTTGTAGGACAAAACTAGAGTTCTTTAAACTTCTTCCCATTTAAACTGTATGACCCCTACATTGTCAATTCCAGATTAAGGTTAAAATTAGAATAAAGGGAAATGATAAACTATAATGGAAGAGGGTGGGGGGCAGGGAAGAGATTTGATGAGCAAGAGAAAATATGCAATATGTAGTTGACTAAGACTTCATGATTTAGAACTTGTATATTTGTCTTTGTCTTAAGACTGGCAGGATGATGAATGTAAATTTCTGAGCATAATGTGTTATTGAATGTTTATACGTTGTAACAGTCAATGAAATGAGGATTGTAAGAGTGACAATTAAAGAAGTTTTAAACACCTGAAACTTCTCTAGTTCTGGTAGTGACTCAGCTATTAGAGCAAGGTCATCAGCATAGAGGAGCTCCCAGAGGTAGCCTGTCTTGAATTTCTCCATTATTGCCTGGAGGACTATGCTGAATAAGAGGGGGCTGAGGACTGATCCATAGTGAACCTCTACTTCTACCTAGAATTCTTCACTATACTCATTGCCAATCCTCACCTTACTGACAGCATCCCTGTACATGGCTTGTACAGCTTTCACCAACCACTCATCTATCCCTAGTTTTCGCATTGTCCACCAGATAAGGGATTGGGGGACCCTGACAAAGGCTTTCTCCATGTCAATGAAAGCCAAAATGAACAATTAAATTATACCATCTAGAAAATTACATATAATAGAAAAATTAAAATTAAAATAACAATAAAATGTCAAGGATTAAGTAAATTGCAAAAAATAATAATAAAACCTATTATATACGTTTTTATTATTATTTTTTGCAATTTACTTAATCTTTGACATTTTATTGTTATTTTAATTCTAATTTTTCTATTATATGTAATTTTCTAGATGGTGTAATTTAATTGTTCATTTTGAATTGATAAAAGGTGGGGGGTTTTCTAATTTATATATATATATATATATATATATATATAATATAGGGTAAATAATTATTAATTTAAAAAAAACAAAACAATTATTTTCGGGTAGATTTCGGTATGTAAATATAACCATTATCGACAGGAACTTTAAAAAAAAAAGTTATATATATAAATATATATATATATGAGAACTTTATATATATATATATATATATATATATAATATATATATAGTTCCACTAAGATGAGGTGGTCAGTCAGGGCAGCGGTCCAAGGCCCATGAGATTAAGCGGCCCACAAGCCAGACGAGGCAAAAAAAACACGAAGGTGTACCTTAAATAGGCGCAGGAGTGGCTGTTTGGTAAGTAGCTTGCTAACCAACCACATGGTTCCGGGTTCAGTCCCACTGCGTGGCATCTTGGGCAAGTGTCTTCTGCTATAGCCCCGGGCCGACCAATGCCTTGTGAGTGGATTTGGTAGACGGAAACTGAAGGAAGCCTGTCGTATATATGTATATATATATAAGTGTGTGTGAATATGTTTGTGTGTCTGTGTTTGTTCCCCTAGCATTGCTTGGCAACCGATGCTGGTGTGTTTACGTCCCCGTCACTTAGCGGTTCGGCAAAAGAGACCGATAGAATAAGTACTGGGCTTACAAAGAATAAGTCCCGGGGTCGATTTGCTCGACTAAAGGCGGTGCTCCAGCATGGCCGCAGTCAAATGACTGAAACAAGTAAAAAGAGTAAAATGAAAAAGAGAGTAAATAGATTTAAAGGAAACGAAGAAAGTAAATGAAAGAAGCTTGTCAACGAATTCCCTAGGGAGATAAGAGAAAAACGAAAGAAATCAAAGAATATGAAAGTAAGAACGTGAACTTTGACGAGAGTTACGAGAACAACTACAGAAACAAGGAAAAGAAGCAATGGTATGGGTGCATACTTATACTGAAAGGGAGGGCGGAGGTGGTACAGGTGTTTATAGCATCTGTCATCACCTATCGCCTGACCGTCGTGCCTTGCCCCGATTTGTGGCTAAGCAAGTTGGATCGACTCCTTTTCCGCTTTTTGTGGAAGTGGGGAAAGCCACTTGTAAGGCGCTCCGTGTGTTGCCAGGAACCACTAAAGGGTGTGCTGGGGATGCCTTGGTTAATGATGCGCAGGCATGCGCTGAGACTGAGACATCTCTGGTTTCACCTGGAAGGTGATAAGGTGTGGAGTCCGCTGGCAGATAAATTCTTCCCGCGACCGGACTCTATGGAGAGATTTAAACCCGGTTTCATTAAAAGACGGAATCTGACTTTATGGCAGAAAGAGTGCCGACAGGCACTCTGGCTGATCCACAAGATAGGCAAAGCCGGCTGCGGGAATACCACCTCGACATTTTATAGAAGGATGGTAGAGGCAAAAAATGACGACATCCTAAGAGGGGCTCTGGGGTTCGATGAGGATCAACTATCCGACTTGTTTAAGAAGACTTTCAAGCCGGGGTATTTGGACAATGACCAAAAATCCCTGACTTGGCAGTGCTATAGGAATGCTCTACCTGTTCGCGATAAGTTATATAGGCATGGAATGTCAGTGCCACCGACATGTCCAAGATGTGGGTTGGACGATGAAACCGTTCAGCACGCTTTTGTACATTGCCAGGAGCTGTCAGGCTTAATAAATTACGTAGAACACGTGTTGTCGCATCTGGGACGAGTACAGCTATCGGCTGGTTCTATAATAAAGATGATACCGCCAGCTGGACTCTCAAAGGAAGGTGAGGCTTGTTTTCACTGTACGGTGGCAGTACTGAAAGAGTGTGTGTGGAGAACTAGATTGGAAGGTTTGGTGTCAGGATCCTTTGTCTCTGGATATGGTATGTTAAAATACTTCAGATACCATCTAAAGAGCAAGATGGATTTGGAGAAGAAGAACCTGACACAGAAAAAGTATGTGAATCGATGGAAGGATGTGATAAAAAAGGTGGGTGTGAGTAACCCTGCTTGGTCATCATGAAAGGAGAAAATAGTCTCTGGGCTCTTAGGCTGTCGGGTAAGAAACCTGACTGTGATATACCTATCTGGCCAAAATCATTTTTAATTAAAAAAAAAAAAAAGGAGAAAAGTAAAGTCTAGTATCATAATCAATAATCATCATATGTAAATATCAAACGAACGACGTAAACTTTTTGTAATTATGTTTTGTATTGTAATGTACTATCTCTGTAACGATTTTTATAATCATAAAAAAGATTTCATACTTATACATATATATACATACAAACATACACACACATGCATATTTACACACACAGGCTGGCGTTTGTGGTTGACGAGGTTGAAAAGCTGGAATATATATGTATGTGAGTGTATGTTTGCAAATGGATTCTTCCCGACTGAACAATCTTCGAAAAAGCTTTCATCAAAAGAGAATATTTATTAAGATTTAACTCTACAACAAATTTTTAAAATTGCTATGTTTGTTTTATATTATGAAGGTAATATTTATATTACGGATCTTTTCCTTTTGAACGGCACATGTCAACTCAATTTCTAGTTAACTAAACACTTTAAAACTTTGTATACTGGTAGAATGTGTCAAAATAAAATATTTTTTTCTCTTGGCTTTCTTGTGCCGTTCAAAAGGAAAAGATCCTATATTACTTCTTAAAATGTCCTAAATGTAAATTAATCTCAAGAAAAATTAATAAGATAGGACATATATAAAGCTCACTGGTTTGTATATATGGGAGATAACCCCATTTTTAATGCCAGTGTTTTAATGGGGGTGAGATAACCAAAAAGAACTTTATTTCTTTTCATTTGTCTAGCTCATAAACATCCAGCGTCTTACTAAGTTGAGAACACAGATTTAGTGGTAAGACTGTTTGACGTCTATTTCTAGCATACAACTGATACACGTAGTGATCTCTCATATTATTTATATTTAAATAGAATTCACAATCTGCGGACATTTTTAATTATGCTGACCACTAGTTGAAATTGATATTATTTAATAATATTAATTTCTACTCTTAGTATTTTAGACTTGTAATGATCGAATAAAGAGAAATAACTCTCAGTAGCTTTATTAGCAAGGGAGCCAATTTCAAATAAAAGATGGCGGTGGCCATTTCACGTCCGTTTATTTACGTATGGTTATCAGCTATTATTTTCGTGTTAGATCGAGTACTTCTTGCTGTTTCTTATGATTCCGTCAATTCAATGAAGCCAGACTGTGGATATGATATTCAGAAAATATGGATGCGGGAAGTTGCAAATACTCCTTTTGCTGCGCCTCCTTTAATAGCTGATGTAAATGGCGACGGCAAATTAAATATAGTGGCAGCACCATTCTCAGAAAGTATTACTGTTTTAGACGCTCAGACTGGGCAACATATGCCAGACTCTCTTTGGCCAGTTCAGAATCTTCACAGCTCAATTTATGCTAGTCCTTTACAATACGATGCAGATGGCGATGGTATGTTAGATTTGTTATTCTGTACAAGTTCAGGAGAGTTATTTTTCTACACGTCCAATGGCACGCGAATGAAAAAGTACCACCAACTTCCATCCTCGTACGTTCTAAAGACCTGGTATCAAAAAGTAGTTATTGCTTCAACCGATAACATTGCTAATTATGTGAAAGCCGAAGTGTCATCAGGAGTTAAATCTGCTTATGTCCCTGTATCGCCACACGTCCTAGCGACACCAATTATAGCTGATTTAAACAGGGACGGTCGAAGAGAAGAAATTGTAATACCTGTAAGTTATTTCTATGATGAAGATGAATACAGAGCATCCGAGCATTTCAACATCGAAAAGAAAAATATTTCCATCACAGAGCTGGAAAAATATCTTGTTGGTGGTATTGTTTATCTCAATCTAACCAGTATGCAAATTATGAATACAATATTCCTTGAGTTGTCACAGTTGACAGCTAATTTCCCAGCCTACATTCTCTTTTCTCCTACTGTGATTGATTTAGATAGCAATGACAGTCATTTGGAGACTGTTACTGGCACATCGTCTGGAAAACTTTATGTAATTGAAGCCAATGGTATAATTAGAACCGGTTTCCCTATACCATTTGATACCCTTCATGGACAGCTAACAATTGGAGATGTTAATAGTGATGGTATGCTGGAAATTATTGCTATCGACACTGGAGGTAACATTGCTTGTTTGGATAGATTGGGTAAAACATTATGGGAATCTGAAATTTCAGGAAATTCTTCTCCAGGAACTCGTCTTGCAGATATCAATGGTGATGATCATGTGGAAATCTTGGTAACAACTGATGTCGGTGATATTTATGTGTTACATGGCAATAATGGTAGTGTTTTCAGTGGGTACCCTTTACATCTGAACAGCCCAATTCATGCAAATATCCTTCTCAGTCTAATTCATGATGATACAAAAGCCTTGTTTTTTACACTCACCGAAGATGGAAATATGTACATTTTAGGCCCAGATACAGAATGTAGTTCACATTTCAATATTGGAGAAACATCCCTTGTTCAAACATTATCACATGATCTTGTTCCTCAGACAAACAATATGGAACTATTAGCTGCTACCAGAGATGGTACTCTTATATGTTTAAGTCTTTCTCAAAACTTTATGGATGATAATGAAGATTATGCAATGGATATTGCTAAACTGACTGTTCTACCCTCAGAAACTAAAACTCCAAACGATTTCACATACCTTTTGCACAAGCCTTCAATCGAAGTTAATAGTCATACCAAGGAAATGAAAGACGTTATGGGTAGTTCTTTTAATTTAGAATTCCAGATTGTTGATCCAATAATTTATGACAAAACTAAGAAGTACACAGTTCATGTTTACTATGGCAATAACTTGTTAGCTACATCAGTATATAACATAACTGGTTATCATTCCTTGACTGTGCCTGTTTGGCTAGAGCCAAGTCAAGGACACATAGTTGTTTCAATGACTAATCATCATGGACAGATATTTGAAGATTGTTTCCCAGTCAGATTTAATAAACTTATCTTACATGATCTTCAATGGCTCCTCATAAGCCCTTTTGTTGCCATGGCAACAGTATTGTTGGTTATTCATGGTTTCCCTGTTAAAGACCTTCTCCCCTTGACAAACAAAGACAAAAATCGCTGATAATGGTGATTACATTTTATTCCAAAATTTTTGTTACATTCCTAAAAAATTCAAAATTTCTCCAACTTTATTTTGAAAATACCAGACATTAGATTGAAATGTTTTTAAAATTAATTTATTGCTAATTTATACTAAACAAGTTTTCGATGATTTATTCTAGAATAATTCATAATGTTTCTCTTTTTTGTGCTCACTGTAAACTCAAGGATCTATTTATTCAGCATTAACATGTAGACATTATTGATTATGAAAAAGTTCACGGTTAAATGACCCACCACTTCTGTTTTCTAAAATATCATTCAGATCCCTATTATTATTTGAATGGAAGACTGCACATTTCTTTTTGTATCATACATAAAATAAACAAGATCTTCAGGCAATTTCTTTCCAAAATTTGTGTCCTGATATTGTTTGCTCAAAAGCTAATTTAATATACAATTGAGAACATGAAATTACACTATATTTCCCCACCACACAACTAAAGTAAAGCAATATGGATGGAACTCGGTGATCAGGTTTGTTCTTATTGTATAAAATTTCATCTTGTCTTTCAAATATTAAAGTGCCACGAGTCAATGCTTGAGCATCAGCTAATTTATGATACTAGGTTCAGTGCCTTATAATTTTTAGTTCAAATCATGGCTTAAGTCATCTTTGTATCTTCTATGACTGTTAGCACAGTTGCCAATGTTAAAATAGAATAAGGAATCAAGATTAGAAGTGATTTTGGTCCCTACCTGCAGCTTACTTAAAATGAGTAGGATTTGGACCTGCAAGTCACTACTTTATGAAGGAAACCACTTTTCATGATTATCAGAGAATTCTTTTAAACCAACTTTTCTGTTGGTTTAAAAGAATTGTTTCTCTTTCTTTAATTCAGTCATTATGTTATCATTCACCAATCACATCATTTTTTAAATTCTTTTAATAAAGGCATAGTGGTTAAATAGTTTACAGCATTGATCTCATGGCCTAAAGGCTATGAAGTTGGTAAGCAAGGCATGTTCGTGTGTTACAGCTAACACAAAATAGATCCAAACATTTTGTGATGAAGAAATTAACTTGCCCTAATAATCATGTTATAATATTGGTTGTGAATTTCAAATTCTGCTGAGGTCAACTTTGCCTTAAGTACCAGTTGTGTACTGGGGTTGATCTAATCAACTGTCCCCACCACTCCCTAAAAATTCTGGGCCTTGTGCCTAGAGTCATCACCATCATCATCCTCGTTTAGTGTCCACTTTCCATGCTAGCATGGGTTGGATGGTTCAACTGGGTCTGTGAAGCCAGAAGGCTGCACCAGGCCCAGGAAAAGAATATTGGTTGTGAATGTATGAAAGAGCGAAAGGTAGTTAGCATAATGGGAAGAGGCATCCAGCATAAGAGAGTGAGTGTAAGTGACAGCTAACATGCAAGAAAGACTAAGCTTGAATGAAAATTAGAAAGTAAGGGAGCTAAGCTGCCAGAAAGAGATAGCAAAAGATTGCAGTAGTTGTCACCAATTCATACAGGGAAAAGTGAAAATTGTTACCAAAACAAAAGATCTAATATTTTCACTTTGGTATGTCATTTTGAGCTATTATCTATTTAATTAAAACCCCAACAACAAGCAATGGACCAACTCTCATGATAAATTCTTTTTCATCATTGTCGCAATTTTGTAAATTTATACACTAAAATGGCCTTTATTTTATCATGACTCTATAACACTTAATATAAATTTCTCAACTTACTTACCTTTATCCAAATAAAATAAAGGAAAATCTGTTTTGTTGTGAGTTTCAAAGTTAGAGAGGATTGATAAGTATATGAGGGATAGATTAATTTTTGTTTTAATTGACTCAAAGAGGACTGAAAATTAATGATTAGCTTCAATATGATGCTGTTATATCCACTTAGAGATTTGCAATCATATTTTAGATGTAGCTTTGAATATCTTTGTGTCTATGTCAGTGTCTTATAATTATGTGTTTCTGCTTTTATTTTGTCCTTGAGAGTAATTCAGGATAAAAATGATCTCGTAATTTCAGTTCCAGCTCAGAGCCATTTAATTTATTTATAGTGCCCTTGTGAAAGGCATGACCATCATAACTTATAATGGCATCAAGTTTCATGTTCATATTAAATACTATTTTAGCAATCTATTTAGGATTGAAGAGATAGCTAAGGCAAGAGAGAATTAAACTAAAGCTTTACTCTCTGAGGCTTCATTTTTCTAAGTTCATATCCTGGCAGATTCAGTTTTGTCTCTCGATCTTCTACATTCAATAGTATAATCCTTAATGTAATCCTATAGTGAGTTCACTCAACCAGACTCCCATCTTTTATAAAAAGGAACATGTGCAACAATCAAAGCAATTTATTTCAACAGGTTATCATTTATGACAAGATTCAAATCTCAGGACAATTGTTTGTTTCTGTTAAATGAATATCATCATTGTAATTTAAATATATACATTTGTATGATAAACATTTCTTTCTGTATTTTCTTGTGTTTTTTTCTTCTTCTAAGCTGTTCTTTCCAAGACTTAAACATGTTGAGTATACCTATAAAATATACTTTTGAAAACACCAAAATCAATGAGAGGGCCTCTACATGATTACTTGACCTGCTAGACATAGCAGCTAAATTTCTATCAAATCACACCTTACTAAAAAAAAAAAAAGCAAAGATACATTGGACTAGATCCACAAAAGGATTGAATTTCATCAGAACTAAGTAATAATTACCTTTTAACATACTTTTTAATAACAATTTCAAAATTAAGCAATTGATCATTACAGCTTTGTTTTTCTCTTGTTTTCAAAAGATATATTCCATATTTTCCAGTGTACAAGTCAATATAGCATATAATGTATAAATGTAGAGTAAACATTCAGTCATCATCACTAGCTTTCCAAACCCTGTTGCATTTCACATGGAATTTCTTGTCCTCCAAATTTGTCTTGGTGTATAAGTAAACCTATCTTTTTTGGCTGTAAATTTTGGTCCAAAACAGTCAACTTTTATGCTGGAAAATACAGTACTTGTCAAAGTTATTATGTTGTTGTGTCTTGCCATAGTTTATATCTATATTTCACTGTTTCTAATATTTGTGGTTTATTGAAAGTGAAAGTTATTATTTCTAAAAATGAAGCTGATATTGACATTTGATATATATGTCTATCAGACTGACAGGTAAATAATTGACAGTTCATATTTTACAAGTGCTTGGCCATTTCATTATTAAAACATTTGTGAATGGCTACATACATCTAGTAGACACCAGAACTATGCAAAATTACCACTCTAAGCAGCAGTGACTCTATATTATAACTGATGAATGTTTTGTTACCTTTCTCAGTTGTCTTCAAAACCAGCTTGGAGGGTGCTACTAGTAGTTTTACACCACCCTATATACATTTTTCAGTAATTTAGGCAGTGAGCTGGCAGAATTGTTAGCACGCCAGGCAAAATGCTTCATGGCATTTTGTCCGCCCTTATGTTCTGATGTCAAATTCCACCAAGGTCAACTTTGCCTTTCATCCTTTCAGGATCAATAAAATGAATACCTGTGGAGGATCTGTGATGATTTTCTATATCTTGGAAATCCGCCAGCCCAATAGTTTCCCTTCATGGCAGAGTTAATAGTCAAGACTAAGCATTTTATCTGATCAGATTCATCTTATGGTTGCGGAACTGTTTCAGGATGATAATGCACCAATTCACACAGCTAAAGTTGTTCCTGAATGGCACAAGGAACATTCTAGTGAAGTTGGGCATCTTATCTAGCCACCAGATCTCAATATTTTTGAACATTTATGGTGCATTTTAGAAAAACAAGGTAAGGAGTCAATATCTTCCACCATCATCACTGTGAGAACTGGAGACTGTTTTAGCTGAAAAATGGACAAAAATTCCTTTGGAAACGATTTAAAGTTTGTACGAGTCCATACCGCGTAGAATTCAAACTGTAATTACTGCCAAAGGCAGTCCTACCCCATATTAAAATAAATTTGTTTGAAATTTTAAGGTGTTCCCATTATTTTGTCCAACCCCTGTATATATGTGTGTGTGCATCTGTCTCCCAGATTCATTCACAAGGCATTGGATCACCTGGAACTATAGTAGAAGACACTTGCTCAAGGTGCCGTGTAGTTGCAAAGCAAGCTTAACCATAATAAATAAATATAACGAAAATCTATTTAAAAAAATTACTAAATATAAAGTCTTTTAGAATTATAACAAAGAAAATACAGTACCATCAAGATATATATATATATATAAATAAAAAAAGAAAACAAAGAAATGAAAAATTAAAGAATTTTTATTTAAGAATTCAATTTAAAATTGGCATAAAGAAATAATTCATTAAATTTCATTTAACCACTTTCTTTTAGAATTTTAGCTGCATGATAGATTAATGGTAGTACAATAAGTTCAATTTGGTGTCAAGTTGGGATTTGCATCGGTGGGTAATAAAATAATGAATGTTACGCTACCAGAAATTAAAAAAAAAAAGTATAAGGTAATTAATCTTATGCTGTAAGGGAGAGACAGAGGAGAGCATAATATTTCAATTAATCGTCTCTCAATGAGGAAAACACAAAGAAGAAAGAAGGAAAATAAATTTCTGCAGAAGTAGTAAAACTGTTACTGCAAGGTTTTGATGGTGTTGAATAAATAACACATCTCTATGTTGCCAATCACTGAAACTACACAGCGACAGGCACCACACAAACACTTGCTATTGTGCTTCTTCAATAACAGCCACATATACCCACTACATACACTCACACACCTCTATTATCACTCATCATTTTCCTTGACAAACCATTTTTTCTGTGACTTAACATTTCATATTACCAATTCTCTATATCATTCATTCAATACCATGTAGTCTTTAGAATAATGCAGTTTTACTACAGCTTGTCTTTTCTTCTCTACTTTTCGTCAATGAAGGACAACCATCTGAAACACTGAACTCTTCTCTTTCTTCCTTACAATGTAAAATGAATTAAGCTTGTACTCTTGTTTAGTTTTGTTGTGCTTCTATTTCTGAAAACTTTAATAGCAGTATGTATTTTAGATAATTTAAAATTAACATCTTATGTAATTTCTCATATATATATACACACACACACATATATATACATATATATTGCGCGTGGCCGTTGCCAGTACTGCTTGACTGGCCCTCTTGCCGGTGGCACATAAAAGCACCCACTACATTTTCGGAGTGGTTGGCATTAGGAGGGGAATCCTGCTGTAGAAACTCTGCCAGATCAAATATATATACACACACACACATATGTATACATAGATATATACATATATACACATGCATACACAGATATATACATATACACACACATATATATACATACACATACATACATATATATATATATATACACACACACAGATACATCTTGATGGCTGTTTCAGGTAAACCATGACTTATACCATAACCATGTCTATTACATAAGAAATGCTTATAATGCCATAAGTGTATGGAATAAAAAAAAATTCTAGAGATGTGAAGTGAAATCATGTTACACTCATCAGATTATATATATATATATATATATATATATATATATATATATTATATATATATATATATATATATAAATGATTGAAACAATAAAAGTTTGTAGGTTTCTATCGTATAAAGGAATTTTCTTTTGAATATAACCTTCAAGATGTCATGGTACCAATAATCATCAAGAGATAAAGATTTCTTAAACAATAAATATTTCTTTAGCATTTAGATTAAAAGCAATCAGTGGGTAATAACTAAAGAAGATTGATAAGGCTAATATAATGTGAATGAATATTGTAATTGATATTGTATAAACTTAGACAAGGGTACTAGATTATGGTTGCAAATTTAAACCTTGAAACAGCTATTTTCTTTTGCTCTGAACAAGGTACACATAATTCTACCGAGATGACAACAATCTCTCCTATTTTAGGCTACATAATTAATGGTAAAAAGTGCATCCAGGCATTAAAAAAAAAGCTTTGAAATATAAATAAGAAAAAAATTATATAACATAAATGTTAGAAAACCTAGAGGTCTAGAAATTTATACCTAACTGAACTCATAAGATTTCTATTAAACATGGAAATTATGGAAACTGACAGAAATTCATATATTGCACATAGTTTGATAAAAAAGATTATTGGAAAAATCCTTTTATATGAGTGTGTTATTGCTTTCTTTAATTCATTTCATTTGAATTGTTTATCACAGTTATCAATATATTTATAAATGATCATAAATATTTATATTATAATATTTCTTTCAATCTTATAATTATTGTATTTGTATTATTTGTAAACACCTGTTATAATTATACAAAGGAAAGTATCCCAGCAGGATTTAAACTCAGAACATAAATGCACATAACTAAATACTGCAATTCATTTTGTTCTGCTGTATATTGATATTGTCATCCATTAAGCTTTACAACAACTGTAAACACAAAAGAAATGAAATTCAATGTTTTGAGGAAATCTATAAAAACATGATAAAAAGTTATTTTGATTTAATTTGTTATCGAAATATAATTTTAAATTTTATGTGGAAGGAGGGGAATGTCAGTATAAATCGATGGGGAAACCCTTTTTTTAAAAACACTTATATTTTATTATAAAAAACATTTATAGTAGAATCCAGTTGGGTGGGGTTTAAATTGACACGGAAATTTATTGAATTTTTTAAAATATATATTTTTGTATATTTGAACTTTTATTGTATTTCTATAAAGTAAACTTGTGTATGTTGATTACTTTTAATAATGAATTCCATTATTTCTTTTGATGAAGTTACTTCCACATATCTTTTCTGTTTGTTTTTTAAAAATGCTGTTTTAATTCATATCTGTTTGTTAGTTTTGATCTTTTTGCCTAAATACAAATTTTTTAGAAGTCATATATTTTTTATATCAACATATCAAATGCCTAAAATCTTTTTAAGACATGCCTATTTATTCACAACAACCACTTTCCAACAAACTCGGAAATCTCCTGACGAGCCAGTACCAATGCCAGTGGGTCAGATGCAGCAGCAGGATACATATTAGCACAATGAGCTGTACCTAATAGAAGAAAATGAATTGCATTATTCAGCATAGCATAACAAAGCAAACCATTGAATCAATTTAGCATTTATAGTGACACTGATGAGCACATGAGAGAATTTTCAGATGAAACAAATTTTACTAAGGGACCGGGAGATGTGGTGATTTGCTGTACTTGATAAGACATATCAAGCTAAGTAAAATCGCTGTCTTGCACACATATAGGCTTGTCCAGTCAGTGCCAGTGCCACTTAAAAAGCACCTGTGCTGGTGGCTCACGTAAAGCACCCTGCACATTCTGTTAAGTGGTTAGCATTAGGAAGGACATCCAACCATAGAAACCATGCCACAACAAACACTTGGAGTCTGGATAGCTCCCTGCAAGCCAGCTCCATGTCAAATTGTCCAACCCATACCAATGTGGGAAGTGGACATATGATGATGATGAGTTCTAGAAGTTGTCTCTCAAAAATAAATTTCTACTTCAAATATTTGAATTTTCACAAGATGGTTAAAAAGCTGACTAAATGAAATAGTTTCATAAGCAAGACGAGAATATCTAACACTGGTGCAAAGTCGTAAATGGTTGAATTCCAGAATAATTAAAAGCAAGATTAACCTCAATGGGATTTAAATTTAGACTATAAAAGGATGCAATTAAAGACCAGAACCCATTCTATACAACACACTACTGATTCTGCCAACAAAACAGTGGAATGACAGAATCATTAGAGGGTTCCATAAAATGCCTACAAGTATTTAGACATAGTCCCTTACATTTCAAGTTCAAGTTCAAATCTTACCAAAGTCAACTTTGCATTTCATAAAGTACCAGTCACATACTAGAGTTGATTTATAGTCTCATAAAGCAGACTAGATGCAAATGGAATTATAATAGAAGAAATCCAAATAATAAAAGCCCTATAGAGAAAGAAGAAAACCTACAGCACATAGATAGATGAGTGGACAATTGGGATGCATAGATCTTGTGTTTTTGATATGCTGTGCTTCAGTATGGTGAAGGACCACAATCTACACTCCAACATATATGATGTAGTGTAGCATTCAGAATATAATGTCCTGTCTGATCATTTCCTGTATGCCTCTAATTTTGTACTGAATGCAGAATCTGACAACTGTGAAATTTAAAAGGTAGGCCATTTCTCAAGATATGATCACCAAAAGCTATTTTTTTTACAGTTAATTACAGAAAGACGTACCTGCTAAAGTGAATCTTTGATATATACGTTAAAGTCAATAGCAATACAAGAAATAAGTAGTTTACATGATGTTTGGAGTACAAAACAATAGAGGGTCTGAAAAATTGAAGTCAGTGTTAGAAGGAATTTTTACTTCAGATTCTTGCATAAATTGCCTACTTTAGAGAGAGAGTCTTGCATAAAAGGAAAACTGTGCTAAAAGTCATTTCTATATTTATGGCATTGATGGGAAACCAAGTTCAGTAAAGAGAATCTCCACATAGTGACTGTTAAAAGATAAGGAATACGTTTCTTTACCAAAGACACAGAGACTAACATAAGCAAAATGATGACTTACCATTTATATAGACTGCTTTAACATCTTTAGATATATCACTAAGAACTCCTAGAGCATGCCAAGGATCTATAGAACCATTGGGTAGAATAATACGAGAACCACTTAGATGTAAAGCACCATAGTTTGCATTGGTCCACTGAATGCCTGCACTGGTTAAGTTGAGGTTAAATTTCTTACCAAATAAATCCATACATATCTGACCTGAAATACTGAGACAGAAAACAGTACACATCAAAAAATATATTTTAGAATGCGTCTGGATATTCTATAGTAACAAGTTTATTAAATATTTGTTACTCATGAATCAGAGAAATCTATAATTCTTTTGAAAATCTTTAGAAGATAAAGACAATGCTGAGGATGATGGTTACTCTCCACCGTTTTCAAGGTGTTCAAAACTTTCTCCTGGCATCCTACAGATGCTGATGGAAGAGGGTCTGACTGTAAAGAGCTGACATTGAGAAGAACCATAAATGCACTATGTAGACATAAAACCTTTTAAACTGGCAAAAATAAAACTTAATAATTCATCATCACTGCACCACTGTCCATTGTACACAAGCTGGTATGGATACAGCATACTATCATTCTTCTTGTTTCAATATTATTTTGTCCATGAAGTTCGGCATCTCGAGTCCCAATTTCATCACTTCTTTACTCCTGCAGATAACTTTTAGTCAACAGACCACTTTCTCTTATAGACTTTCACTGAATTTGATACAAAGAATATTTAACTGTAATGAAATACAACATAAATTGTTTCAAACATATTCTTACCTTAAAGGGTAATAATGACCAAATGGCTGTTTAGGAAAATCTGATGTTTGAAAATATCCAAATTCAGTACAGGTTTGATAAATCCACTGCCGGCCTTTATAAAATAAGTAAATAAATAACTATGTATATATGTACATACTTTAATACTTCACTTAGGCATTGCAATACTAATAACCTGCTGTTAGAACTCAATATACATGCTTCACATAAAAAGCACTCATGCCGGCACCACATAAGAAGCACTTGTGCTGACACCAAGTAAGAAGCACCCAGTACACTCTGTAAAGTGATTGGCGTTAGGAAGGGAGTCCAGCTGTCGAAACCATACCAAAACAGACAATTGGAGCCTGGGCAGCTCTCCAGCTTGTCAGCTCCTGTCAAGCCATCCAACCCGTGCCAGCATGGAGAAAAGACGTTAAATGATCATGATGATGATTCAGTACAAAGCATCAGACAAGTACACAGTGGTAATCCACTTCTGAATTTTGCAAACCATCTGGAAGTTCTTTCATTCAAGCATTCTTTCCCATAAACTGAGTGTATGTTTCAAGTTGCTTCAGCAGCAAAGTTTCCTTTTTTGTACTCATAAAGCATTATGTGCCTCAAATGCTCTTTGGATACTTCCATGTTAGAAAGGGTTTTAATCAAAGAAATTTTAATTCTATTATTCTGTAAAATAATATTTAATTAATTTAAATGCACACAAATGCATAAAAATAACTTTTAATTCCATTAGACATTCTAAAACACAATTAAATTTCATTCAATTTTAAAAATAGGTAAAATCGGACAGAACTTATGGGATGACCTGATACACACACACACGAAATCAGACATATATATACACACACATATATATATATATATACACACACACACACATATACATACATACATATATATACACACACACATATACATACATACATATATACACACGCACACATATACATACATACATATATACACACACACACACATATACATACATATATATACACACATACATATATATACACACACACATATACATACATATATATACACACACACATATACATACATATACACACATATACATACATACATACACACACATATACATACATACATATATATATATATATATATATACATATATACATACATACATACACACATACATATATACATACATGCACGCGCACATACAAAATTATACATACTTATACACACCCACTTTGCCAGTGCTGGTTCCATGTAAAAAGCCCCCAATATACCCTGAATAATGGTTGGCATTAGGAAGGGCATCCAGGTGTAGAAGCCATGCCAAAGTAGATAGTAGAGCTTGGTGCAATCCTCTGGCTTGCCAGATGCTGTCAAACCATCCAGTCCATGCCAGCATGGAAAGATGCTAAATGATGATTTAAGAGTCAGAAACTAAAATACAAAAGTATGTACCTCCTTCAGCAGCACTTGAATTCCATGAGGTCTCTCTGAGATCTTTAATCATTTCTTTATAACTGAAATCAAGGCACTCTTCTTCTTGTGTTTTAAGCATTAACTGGTTAACTCTTGCATATCTATCAATAGGAGGCCCATAGTTCTTATTTGTCATAATATTGCAGAGGGTAGTAATTGTTATATTTGTTCCTTTGACATGCTGAAATAGAAAGAAGAACAAAAATAAATTACTAAATTAAAAATGAAATAAAATTTTTAAAAATCGTTCAATACATAGCAGTAATGAAAAATGATGATTATGATGATGATGACAACAGCAAAAAATCAATATAAAAGTTAAGACAACATTAATGAAAATAAATGATTGTTTCTTACATCAGTGATCTTTACCCTTAGTTTCAGATTTTGGCTGTGTTTTACACTGCTCCCTGCTCCTTCTCATCATCATTTATGATCTATATACCAAGCTCACATGGGTTGGATGGTTTAACAGAATCCAACTAGCTTGAGAGCTGCATTGGTTTCCAGTGACTGCTCTGGCAGTGTTTCTATGACTGGATGCCTTTCTTAACAACCACCAGTTTACTAGTCTCCCAATTACTTAGATTACTAATAATTATTACAAGACTTTGGTAGGCTTCTCTTTAGCTGATTATCATAGTTTCAACAAATATAAAAACAATAGCAAGTACAGAGATATTACAGGGGAGGTGGACAATGTGCATTTATATCATAATGTGCAATTATGATATAAAGAAAAAAAGATAGGACATTTTCTAAACTGATAATAATGTTAAAGGTTTATTGATAGTAAGAGAAAAAGAGAGATTAGTAAGTGTAAAAGATGACCTAAATAACTAATTACTCAAGATGTTCGTGACTGTAATAAATGTGCATCGCAGAAGTAGCATGAGCAGTTTCTACAAAGAACTTCTATCTGAACTACTGGAGTATCAGGCAAGTTATCTCCACCCAGCATGGGCACAAGTTCCTTCAGCTACATTCTCATCCACAGCCTTCAACTAAGTCTACCTTGCTTGTTATGCACTTGCTCTCCTGATTTCTATACAAGAGAAGATCTCACTGATCTCTTCATGGACATGTGCTATATGTGGCTGACCATTGTTTGCCAACTTATAGCCACAGTATTCTGTAGGTTGGGTATTCAAATTATCCCTTTCTGTGGCTTTTTTATTTGTGATGTTCCCATGCCAAGAAATTCTTAGAATGATTCAAAGGTAAATTATGTGGAAAGAATCTGCAGTTTTGTAGATTCTGCTGGTATTTTTCCACACCTCACAGGCTTAAGTTTGCTGGCAGCATGATGACTGATGAATACAGATGGAGTTTAGTGCCTTGTTTGATGGATGAGCTGAGCCATACAGTTCAAATGCTGAAAGACAGCAAAGCATTGCTGGGTCTCTTCCCCATATCAGTTTCTGAGTTTCTATTATTAGCAATATTACTGTCTAGAAATGTAAATGAATCAACAATTTCAAAAGTCTGGCCTTCCATCCAGACATATTACTGCTGTGTCACCTAAATAATTCTCTCTTTCACCGTTTCATTGCTGATTCAAAAACCAACCTTTAAGCTGTTGTTACTAAAACTGGTAGTCATGCCTTGTATAACCATAGATGTAGTAGTAAAGAATCCCAGCTCATCAAGGAAGTCAAAGTCAGCAAGTTTTTCTCATTCCCATTTGCCGTATAGAAAATCCCCAATGTATCCTTATGATAATGTTGAACCTTTTTGTGTTCCCATCTTTGATACATCATGTCTTCCAATAAAGTGATCATGTGATATTGATGTAGTAATTGGGCACTCCATACAGAACTCCTGTGAATACTGCCAAAGGACTTATTGAAATTAATGAGATTGATCTCAGGCAGCTCTGGAATAAATGTGTAGAATTAGTTCACTACATGACTTTCCTGAATTCTATCAGCTCTTTTTGTAAATATTTATCAATTACTTTGTTGTCTGCTTTACTCTTCAGGCAGGTAAGGTGTACATAATAGAACACTTTGCCAAAGACAGACAGTAGATTCATTCCATACTAGTTGTTGAAGTTGCTTAGAACTCTGGTGAGAATGTTCAGCTCAATGTACAAAAGATAAGATGACAGTGATATTATTAAAGTATCAATTTTTAATGATCTTACCTCAAATTCCCGATTATCTCTATTGTACTGCACAACACCTTCAAAATTTCCAGAAAATGAAGAGAAAAGATTTGAAATATCCAGTGTATTACTGATATCAATTTCTTGGCAAAGGCTGGAACAAATTGAAAGGAAAAAAAAACCTTTTAAGTTTACAAGACTGAACTACTGAAATAGGCTATGAAATGATGAGATTCATTAAACCTGCCTCTGTAAATTTTCAATCAGCTTAATATTGTGGTAAAATATTTCAGCAAAATCCCTAAAACATGTTAAGTCCTATAAATTATAACAATACACCTACAATAAAAATATACTATAAACATAGAACACTGATTGAATTCTCAAAGATCAAACCATTTGATCTGCATTCATTCATGATAGAGATATGTTCAAGTAGGGCTAACAGAAACTATTCAACAACATCTACCAATTAACAAAATAAAACAAATTTTTACTTGAAATTTGTCTTCAACAGATTTCTTCCTGCTGGAGTTTTAAGTAATTGCTCAATAGCTTCCGTTGCTTGGCTAATAGCTGTGTTACACTCAGGACCACCAAATGTCGCAAGAGACTCAGTAACAACTCGCAAATAATCTGGAAGAAATGATGATAAAAAACCACAATGGCATATAGAAGGTAACATACTGTTTGATCATAATTTTTATGCAAAGTATTTATACATCTCAGAATTATAATTTGCCAGCTAACTCTACTAAAAAGTTTCCCTCGGGAGCAAGCCATTAAGTTTTAACAGATAAACAAGGCAACAATAAGAAGCTAATTAATCAAACTCGTATATGCTACTCACTATGGTGAAAGTAGACTGACTATCGCCTAATACTAAAAAGATCTGATGTTATGCTCACAGACACAATGAAAGAAGTGTGCAAGTGAAGCCCATGGGGGTCATAATACTAACTGAGATCAAAAAGAAAAAGAAAAAAGGTGAAATATTGGACTCTCTCTCTCTCATTATACATACATACATACATATATATATATATATATATAATAAACCTTTACATATATAAATAACGTGAAATACACGAAGGGACGAACATAAGAGACAGACGGGTCATTCAAAGCCTTCGTTCTTCAGTCAGAAACTGATTCGTCATCGCAAATTTCGCCTGTTTATAGCCTATTATATATTGTAAATATACATCACTGGATCATCAATACTGAGTTTGGAACCTTGTAATATTCATAGTGATGCTGAGGAAAAGTTCAGGCTTGTAAGGTTGTTGTTGTTTTATCAATTTAGATGAAAGATTTGACAAGGGCAGAACTTGATCTCAAGTCCTACCCATGTCATGGTGAGGAAAGTGACAGGGTATAAACTTGTTACTTTAGAGCCATTGGATAAGTATCCTTACAGAATCTGATTTAAATAAAGAAAAATAACAAAAAAACATTAACCCCATATCCAGCCAAAATATTCTATTTGTTTTATGTCCAAACCAGCCAGATCTGGCCTTTCACACCTACCCTGCAATGTCATTTAACATATTAATAATCACATCATTGAAGTCTCAAAGATATGAGATAATGCATCATTAATTCAAAACAATGTGAATAAATAAGCAATTATATCTGACAGAGAAATCTGAATGCTAAAGGATTAAAGAAAAATAAACATAAAAATGTATGAAAATTATTTACCTTTGAAATTAAGCACAGCATTAACTGGAGCACTGCTGGCAACTGCACCATCGACAAGCTGTGGGTATTTTAATCTGAACCAAGCTGACAAAGCACCTAGAATGGAAGTGATATAATAAACAAATCCATGGTGGATAAATATATAATGTATAATGTATAAATATAATACATAGTAAAAAAGTTGGTGAACATAACTTTAAAGAGTCAATTTTTTTAAAAGAATGGTTCAATAACTTGAAAAGTATCAGGTTCAAATTGTGCCACTGACAAGGCGGATATAAATTACTAACATTAGGAGAGCAATTTAGTTATTTACTTTAACAATATAATTATTTATTTTATGGCTTTTTTAGTACAATGGCTGCAATACATTAATCATCAGGGAGAAACTAAATTCTATGAGCCTCTACACAGTTCTTCAACCTGCTAGAAATAGTAACCAAACACTCTACTATCTTAAAAAATAGGAAGGATGCATTAGATAATGAACTTTTAGATACATTATGCATGAATAAAAGATGCAATAATTACAATAGAAACATTTTTGATCACAGGTTTGCTTGATCATGGCTGGACTGGGGTGAATAATAAATTTCTACAATCTAAACATATGAAGATAACCTGTAGAGAGTTTAAACCAACAAAAACATAATACAGATATAAATATTGTAATTAGACATTGTAAAATGAGGTCAATATCCCAGAAAATAATCATCTTAATTATAGAAAATAATCTAAAATTTAGACAATTAATTAATACAGACAATACTGGTAGAGAACACCAATATAGTCTATAGTGCTATAAAACACTAATACAATTTATAATGGCAGAGAAACTAGTACAGTCTATAAGAGTAGAGAACACTATTTTCATTGCTACAAAACCATATCCATCCAGTAAATTACATTTTATTCAGTTGCTCACAGCAACTCTTTAACATTAACCCTTTCATAACCAACCCGGCTGAAACCGCCTCTGGCTCTGTAGTACAAATGTCTTGTTTTCGTAAGTTTTGAATTATATTCTTCCACCAAACCATAGCCACAATTTATGTTCCTAATACTAGCTTAATGATAACTAAGTTATTTTATTAATTTCTTTGTTTTATTTAAAATTTCTTGAAAGAAACTCAGAGCATCTCAACAGAAATATGGTAACAAAAGGGTTAACAGGAACAAAGTGGTTTGGAAACATTCAAAATTAGATTTATATATTGAGCAATTAACATCATTGATAGTGTTTAGACAACAATCAATTACAGTTAATCATAAAGTCATCTAAATACATACTTTTGCTGAAATTTTCCCTTTGATGAATATCTGAGAGGAATTATATTTCTTCCAAATCACACCCTGCTATCTTAAAAAAAGGAGAAACATACACTATCTTTTATCTTTTACCTGATTCAGTCATCAGACTGGGGCCATGCTGGGATAACGCCTTGAATTTATAGTTGAACAAATCGCCCCTGGTACATATTTTCTAAGCCTGGTACTTATTCTATTGGTCTCTTTTGCCGAACCACTAAGTTGCGGGGATGTAAACACACTAACGCTGGTTGTCACGTGCTGATAGGAGGACAAAAACAGACACACACAGGCATATATGTATATATATATATATATGTATATATATATGTGTATATATATATGTATATATATATGTATATATAATATGTATATATATATGTATATATATATATGTATATATATATGTATATATATA